>NW_024870738.1:3105000-3330000 GCF_019054845.1 Dipodomys spectabilis
CTGGGGCTTGATCTCAGGGTCTAGGCACTGACTCTTGACTTTTCTGCTCAAGTTTGGCATTCTACCACTTGAGCCACAGCTCCACTTCCAGCTTTATGGTGGCTAATTGGAGATAAGAGTCTCACACTTTTCTGTCCAGGTTGATTTTGAACCACAATCCTTAGATCTCACCCTCCTGAATAGCTAGGATTCCTGGTCTTGTACATTCCTTAATATTTTTTAAAAAAACACTATTTTTCTTATTAGATTTTTTTTGCCAGTCCTGAGGCTTGAACTCAAGGCCTGTACATTGTCTCTCAGTTTCCTCTTTCTCAAGGCCAGCATTTTACCACTTGAGCCACACACCATTTCTGGCTTTTACTGTTTATGTGGTACTGAGGAATAGAACACAGGGCTTCATGCATGCTAGGCAAGCACTCTACTACTAAGCCACATTCCCAGCCCTCTTATTAGTTTTATGTGCAGAATTTGGCACAGTAAATGACAACCAAAAGGTAATTTTAAAATGCTTTTTTTTAATGATCACAGCAAGGCTGTGTTTTATTTCAGTCATTTTGAAAACTATTGTGTAACTATATATAAAGCAAAAAGAGATGACAGTGAGTAATATAATGACACTGTTGATTTTTAATCTGACTTCAAAATGCCAATTTTCTCTAAATTTGGAATTTATTATTTTTTAAAGTTTAGAAAAGCCAAAGAGAAATTCTTTCACTGTAAAAAGTAAAGATTCATAATCCCACCACAATAAGCATTGTATGAATGCTTTTGTGGTTTGCTTTCCATATGAATACATGTTTTAATCTATTTATAACCATAGTTGGCATAGGTGATTGTCAAATTCCAGTTTGACAGAATATATGTATGAATGCTTTTAAGGAAGAGCAACATGTTCCAAATTAAATATTCTTTTCTCTCTAAAGCTTCTGGTCTAAAGTAACCTTAATCATTTTTGAGTCTGAATCATCAGGCTGTCCTCTAAATTTTGTAGAATGTACAAACTTCTTCCTTTTTTCTGGGAGATATACTTTTTTGTGGATGATATTGAATAGGTACTTCCTAAATTGTAGCTATTGTTATCTTTATAATTTTGCATTTTTAAGTATTTTGCTGGTTTTTATGGTTTTTTTAATTGTGAAAATACTGTACAGAGGGGTTACAATTACATGGGCAAGATAATGAGTACATTTCTTATCAAGCATTGTAGCCTCCTCCTTTGTTTCCCCTTCCCATCCCTTCCCATCCTCCCCCGTCCCCCACCCATTCCTCTCCCCCCTCCACTCCTCCCCCCCCCCCCCGCAACAGAGTTGTAAAGTTTGTTTTCAACATAACGACTTGTACATCTCATTGTTGCAATGGGTCCACCTGTATCCCTATTTAAACGATTTGTTTTTTCCCTTCCCCTCCACAAATTATACCGACATCAAATACAGTGAAAGCAGAGGTTATACTGTGGGAGGGGGAAGGGGACATACAAAGCAGCAAAGAAATAATCTTATAAATGTGTTAGAAACAATCTCATGAAAGAAAAAAACATTTGAATACATATCTTAGGGTTCGTTTCCCTAACATCAACTTATCTGACCTTTTCTGCTTGACTCAGACATATACTAGATGTTGCAAATAAGGAAACCATGGGACCTATGTTTCTTTGGGCCTGGCTTACTTCACTTAATATAATTTTTTCCAAGTCTTTCCATTTCCTAACAAATGGGCAATGTCATTCTTTCTGATGGAGGCATAGAATTCCATTGTGTATATATACCACATTTTCTTGATCCATTCATCTACTGAGGGGCATCTGGGTTGGTTCCATATCTTAGCTATGGTAAATAATGTTTTAATATTGAGACAAACTACTTTCTGAAGAGCATTACAGTGTTGAAGAAGCATAAACATCTACTCAATAAATATTTATATTAATCGTATTTGTCTGAAAATGGGTGAATACAAAATAATCGCTATATATCTAAGTTTTGTTAAGTGAAATCACTGTCATTTTGTGTTCTATTTGAACATAATTCTTTTTTTTCTTTTTTTGTCCATTGTGGGAGCTGAACTCTGGGCCTAGGCACTGTCCTTCAGCTCTTCAGTTCAAGGCTAGCACTCTACCACTTGAGCCACAGTGCCACTTCTGGCTTTTTCTGCTTATGTGGTGCTGAGGAATCAAAACCAGGGCCTTATACATGCAAGGCAAGCGCTCTACCCCTGAGCCACCTTTCTAGCCCTGAACATAATTCTTTAATACTCTATGCATTCAAAATTTCAAAGTAGAATATAAAGATATTTCTCTTTGATTATTAATAGATATCTTAAACAAAAATGATTATTATACTCTAGTAAAACATTTTAACACATGAAAAATGTCTTTTCATACATTTTCTAAATACATAAACCCAAATTTTAAGTAAATTAGGTATACTACTATAACAACCAAAGTTCAAATACAGCAAATAAATTTCCTTTCAACTATATAGTTTTATATTGGATATCCTTAAGCCATATTACCTTTTATTTTAACCTGGTTTTGATGGTTAAACTTGTATTTATTTTCTGTTTTTACTCAGTAATTTCATTCTCATATTTTCAGATGAGAATCCTTTTTTCCATTTGTTTGTTTATTTGTGTGTTTGACAGGTCTCATTCAGTAGCCCAGGTTAACCTTGAATTTGAGATCCTCCTGCCTCTGCCTCCCAAGTGCTAGGATTACAGATGTCTACCACCATGAATGAACTCTTGTATGTATATGTGATGTTAAGGAGGGAGAACCCAGAGAAGGCCTTCTGCATTTTCTGCGAGTGTTCGCCCACTGAGTTATATCCCTGGCCCTCCAAAATTTTCATTTAAGCCCTACCCTCCTCAGCTTTGTGGGAACTTGGTTTACCTGAACAGAAGTCAATGTGAACACCTCACATCTGGAAAACACTTTACTGTATGTCCTATGTAGCCAATGTCAAAGCCAGTTTCTATGCAGTAGGAATATGTGAGTTTAGTCTTTATTAATAGTTTGAGTGTATCATTCTTTTGAATGTTTCACATAGTTTTTGTCCTCTCTTCATTATTAGATCATTTTTGAAGCAGAACGTGGCAAGGGCAAAACTGGAGAAATAGCAGTGGACGGCGTCTTGCTAATCTCAGGCTTCTGTCCGGATGACCTTCTATCTGTGGAAGGCTGAGTGCTGCTATCAACTTTTATATCTTTATATTTGCCTTTTTATATCATTCTCTTTTTATATTACATTATAAGCTCCTCCAATTTAGAAATACAAACTGAAAAATTATATTGTACCAATGGAAATGCCATTTTTAAGATTCTTTTCTTGTATCAAGTGTGCCAATGTTCACTTTAAATATACTACCACTGTAGCATTTCATTCATTTCTGGAATTTCCACGTTATATTATAAAATGTGGAGATGGAAGTTCATGTCCCTAACCCAGTAGATCTGCTTTTTCTAGTTGACTTGATGAATTTCTCAATCAATAGTTTGGAATAAAGACAAAAACAGTTTAGAAAAATGGTTAGCTGTTTGACTTTTGTGGTGATTCTTGGAAATTGTGACATTAAAAATAATCTTTGCCTAAGTGTCTCAGACTGAACTTTAATAGCTAAACTTGAGTATTTGAATGATTTGCAATAATAATAGCCAAATGATCATCCGTTACATGGTATGTTGATGATTCTATGTGTATGAGTATTTGGTTTTTAAATATTTTTTCATTATGGAAACACTTCATATTGTTTAATTTTTTTAAAATTTCTGCTATGGGAAAAGATGAATGCTTCAGTAAGTCTCATCTTCCAATGTAAATTAACATATCTTGTTAAATTCAAAAACTCAGAGGGCTACCAAAATATAAATTATCAAGTAAAAGGACTAAAAACAGAAAAGTTAAAAATTGATGCTTTTATTTTCCATTTCTCTTTTCTCAAATCCAAGAATAGCTTTGTGTAGCCAAGAATCTTGATTGTATTCCTCAAGAGCAGCATTGGACTGTCCCTCATTTATTATGGTTTATGACTTTTTGGTTTTATGATGGTGCTTTGAATTCGGGATCATTCTATTTTCTCAGGCTATCAATATGTGGTAGGATCCTCGTTAGGCTGAGCCGTAGCATTGAGGTCTATCTCCCAGTCGGCCATGTGATCATGAGAATTAACAAGCACATTCTGTGGCCTATTGTGTTGCTGCGGAGTTTAAGGATATTGTGCTTTGTCTCACATCCCATCATGTCTCCAAAACACCCATCTGTGTCTATCCATGAAGTATTCAACACTTTTATTATAAAAACAAAACTTGTATGATTTCCCTCAATGATAGTATAATGTAAATATTCTGAACACCTTTGAGATACAAGGTTAACCTGTGACGTGTAACAGAGATATAGCACTTTGACTTGTGATATTTTAATTATATGATAGCTTTATCAGGACATAATCTCAGAGAAACATCTGTATGGATGAAATGGAGAAACAGCTGTATGTTATTGAAGATTCTACATCAGAAACAGGTCTAAAACAGTTCCCAAATAGAAGGTTCCTCAGCTATTTTCTTTTATTATTTTCTTTAGTATATTTTCTTTCATCTTTGTCATTATCTTTAAGTGGTTGTACCAAAGTTCAATTCAACATATCAATTTATGGGTGCAATGCATCTTGAACAGCACCACTCCAGCTGTTTTCTTTCACCTAAAGCAATGAAAGTATAGAACCAAGTCTCTCAGGAGTGTGGTAATGCACCTATGGACCCTGCTCTCTACATGGTGGATTGTGCCACAGCTGAGTAAGTCTGAATTAGAAAACTCCCAATCCTATGTAAGGGCTGATAGAATACCTGCTGAGAGTTTGCACTGGAGGGAGATCTTCAGTACCTTGGTTAAGAAGTAAAGGTCTGCCAACAGAAAGGAAGATCCCCATCTCCATTCTCTAACCATACCCCCACTTCTGTTCCCTAAACAAATATCCTAGAAAAGACAGTATAAAGCAAAAGCTGTTGATGCCCTTGTGCCGAAGAGGGGAAAACCACAAGACACTCATCCCTTGAACAACCATTTGAAGGTGATTTTTAAATTATCATTAGAAGATAGTATTTAGAAATTTTCACCAGGTGGAAAACTTTTGGTTTAAAGTAGACTTTAAACTTTTGGTTTCAATTACAAGTGTGTTATTTACTAGTGGTTTAACATTATGACAATAACTTAGTTGTGCTATTTAAGTAATGTGAATAAAACAAGTGGTTTATATATATAAATACGTATATATATGCATTTGTGCCTTAAATATATATTGTACCTTAAGATACAAATATATTTTTATATACTTCTAAATATATGTTAATATTTATATAAAATATTGATATATGAATATATATGTAAATATATAAAATATATATTTTAAGACACTCATAGAGCTTTACTTCCCAACTTCAGACTCTATAGATTTCTGGAATCTGTTAGCTGAAAGAATGACTGAAAGATTGGGATAGGGGTGATGGCTCCTTACCAGTCCACAGGATTGCAAAGAACATTCTCTCCTTTGATACAAGCCCAGCTCACCTTCTCTGAGTGAAGCGAGCTAGTACTTTGTGGAACATGCTTTCCTAGGACTGCTATTTAAATCTTGCTCAGTCAGATCATAAGGTAACAGTTATGGGATTTAACTTCAGCAAAATAAATAAACATGGGATGAAATCATTCCACATTTTGAGGGAGAAATATCAGAATTTTAGAACATGTTATAATTTGATACTCTGCTCTGAAAGCAGTTGTTTTTGAGTTCACATAGTCTTTCCTTTTAGAACATTTATAGTGTTTTTGGAAAACTGACAGGATGAATTCGATAATAACTACTTAGCATCATTTTGGATAAATGCAATTCTTGGGGAAGATGAAATGCTATCAGACTAGTAATCCAAAGCACCGATAGTTTCTCTCCAAGAAAGAATAGAGGCAAGGCATATTTTTATTTTAAAATTGGATTTTATTGAATACTGGTAAATTTTATGACTTGAATATTTATAAATTTTTTATTTGTATTGAATGTTTTAAGTGAGTTTTTTTTAACTCCTTTGGCAAATCTGAGGTCCTTCAAGGCTTAGATTGAGTGACTATCCAAAAACTGCCCATGTAAATGATTCTCCCATTCAACCAGACCCTGATCACAAATACCAAATAGTTTTTTTCCATTTTTTTCTCCATTCAAAGTATGTAGATGTAGCTTCATTCTGTCTTGTTAGGGAATATGTTTAAGTAAGAATTATTTTCCATGAGAAAATGGGCTTGTAGATTGGAGTATTTATAACCATTTTGGATTTTTAAAATGCTTTTTGGTAGTGAATTCAGCTTTTCACACTTGCTAGGAGGCACTCTACCAATATACCTTCTGTCTTTTTGCTTTGGTTATTTTTCATATAGGGTCTCACATCTTTGCTCCATGTAGCCCAGATTATAATCCTCTTATTTATGCCCCCTTGGGTAGCTGGTATGACAGTCACATACCACCATACCAAGCTAACTATTGGTTGAATGGAGTCTCACTAAATTTTTGCCTGAGGTTGGCCTTGAACCTCAATCCTCCCAATCTCCACCTCCCAAAGAGCTGAGATGACATATATAAGCCACCAGGCCTGACTTGGAGATATGTTTTTAAATGTAATATCAAGTTATTAAATGTAATTTTAGTGTTGCACACTAAATTTTAGTGTTGTGCACACGAAAAATGTGTAAGATGTGGAAATGACACTGTGGCTCAAATGGTAGAGTGCTCGCTTTGAGCAAAAGAAGCTCAGAGACAGTGCCCAGGCCCAGAGTTCAAACCCCAGGACTGCAAAAAAGATATGTGATCATGGAAATTTGGCCTGGAACCAAGAAGGAATGCCCCAAAGTAAGCCTATAATAGCAAGATTAAGCTGGAGATGTGGCTCAAGTAGAAGAATACCTACCTGGCTTGTAAGCATACGAAGCCCTCAGTTCAATCCCCAGTACTGCAAAAAAATAATAGTAAGGTTACTTGTGCAAAAAAGTTCTCATTTATACCTTTACTCAATTTGAGATCATATAGTTTTCCATTTCTAGGTTATTGTTCTGTTCACTTGTTCATTTGATATTGTTTCTGCTACTCTGGGAATATTTTCTGTAACATCCCTGAAGAGTTCTGGATTTAATGTAATTCGGCAAAAGTTAGTTATCTTTTGTCAGTAATTTCTTTGAGAGCTTATACCTATATACCACTAACAACGTTGCCAAAAACACATTTGAATTTGAATTCCTTTGGGGGGGGGATATAAAAATCATATGCAGCCAGGCTTTGGTGACATGCCTATAATCCTAGCTACTCAGGAGGCTGAGATCTGAAAATCGTGTTTCACAGCCAGCCCCAGTAGAAAAGTCCATGAGACTCTTATCTCTAATAAACTACTTAGAAAAAGCCAGAAGTGACACTATGGCTCAAGTGGTAGAATGCTAGCTTTGAGCACAAAGAGGCTCAGGGACAGTGCCCAGGTCCTGAGTTCGAGCCCCAGGATGGGCAAAAAAAATCATATGCAACTTGTGGTTAGGTGTCATTTATAAACAAAATCAGCATTACAAATCTGGAGTTTCACTGCTAGACAGACATAGACCTATCAGAAATGCATAGTAATACTATTTGTAAAAAGTTTCAATGGAACAATCCATATAGCCATAATTTCTAATTTGAGTAGAACAGATAAACCATGGTGTGTTAATTAATATACTAGAAAGATATGAGAATTAACAACCTAATTCTACTCACGGTACGTGAATTTGAAAATATATTATTAATCAAAGCAAGAAAGTACATTCTATATGCTTTAGTTATATAAGGTTAAAAGTGAGGCCAAAGAAATCTATGGTAGAGAAATTGGGATATGTTTAGCTGTATGAGAAGGAAGGGAATATCAAGAGAAAATTTTAGGAAAACTAATAATTTCTGGAAAAATTATAATGCTTCTGCATGGTCATATTCAATTTACGAACATTATGAATGATGGTTATAACTTGTGCACTTTACATATATGTGTGAATATATATATGGCCTATGTATGTTATACTTCAATAAGAATTTAGTTCAAAAGGTAAAACTGTTAATCCCCATCCCTCTTTAATATAAGCCTTGTGTATCTGGTATCATTCCAGATGACTTGAGACACCTAGAATAAATCCATCTGCCAATGCCAGACAGGTTTTAACTAAATTAGTGACCATCTGACAACTAAAGGTTAAAAAAAAAAATACCACCTGAAACACAGAGATAGTTCAACAGTCCTTAGACCTGAGGAAATCATGCCTCTGGCTCAGTAGTCAGGATTTTCACCTGCCCCCACATTTATTGGTCTTTCTGAACAGTGTTAAAGTCTCCACAACCCTCCATTCCTACCCCGCACTTTTAAATCCTGTTGCTTGTTTTACGGTCCTTTTCTTTCTAAGATGAGTCAGCTACGCTCAGGCTGCTCTTCAACCGAGCATAGGACACTTGTATTTGCAGCCTTCGTTGTTTTATGAAGATGTTCCACATGCGCCCCCTTGTGGCAGGCTACATACATATATGTGGCTGCCACCAGTAAACACCAAAAAAGTTGTCTTCATCTCCTGGTGTCTCTCCTCTCCATTTCTCCCCTTCCCTGGTGGCTTGTGAACTTCTACTTCTCTCTGGATACCAAAAATTTTCCAATTTGGTCACCTTTGAAGAATTCAAACTTGCATGTCTTTTTTTAATTCCCTTTCAATTCATCTTTATCAATGCTTAAATGTTCTGTATCTCTTTGGGCTTTCTTTTTTCTTTCCTTTTTCTTTTTGTACTGGTCCTGAGGCTCAAACTCAGGGCTTGGTCACTGTCCCTGAGCTTTTTTTCTCAAGGCTAGCATTCTACACCTTGAGCCACAGCTTTACTGTGGGCCTTTTTGGGTGAATTTTGGGCTATAAGAAGAGTCTCACAGACTTTCCTGCCCAGGCTGTCTTTGAACTGGGATCCTCAGATTCTTAGTCTCCTGAGTAGCTAGGATTACAAATGGGACCACCAGTACCCAGCTAGCCACATTTCTTTTAAGATGACACAAGCACAGGGAACAAAGAGCTTCAAGTATAACCTTTGCTAAGTAGTATTTTATAGCAGTGCCAATCAGTGCCTTATTCCAGAGGAATGAGTACAAAGGCTATTTCAGCACCACTGTAACATCAGAGATTCTCTTCTAATTTTCCTCAGATCTCAGAGCACATTAAAATGATAATGTCAGTGTTTTCTGGTCCCAAGCAGAAGAAGCAGGGTCTAGTTAACTTACACAAAGGCAAATTACAATGAGAATTGCAGGAGTGTGCACGTGGATGGAAAGAACGAAGAGTCAAGACTTGGAAAAAGGCTGCAGGGCTGGAAACAGAACAACAAAGAGCCTTGGCAAGAATGGACTGATAAGGATGAGCTCTTGCCTGGATGAACTCTCACCACATGTAGTAAGCTCCACAATATTCTGCTCAGAATTAACATTCCAGGTGCTGTCAGGAGACTGCCTCTCCCTAAGGCAGAATGGCTATCTGCTTCACTATCAAGAAAGAGAATCCACTCCAACCGGGGTGGTGCAGCCCCCCCCCCCCGCCCCCCCCCCATAGATTCCATTCCACAAAAACTGAGGTTTAGGGCCAGTCATTATCTCAGCCAACATACCAGTGTAAGATACTTACTCTTTTCACCACAAAGGAGGATGGTACCTTTATTCTCTTCAGCCAACAAAAAACAAGGTGACCTTTGAGTCAGGTTTGGAATGAAAAGCATCGAATATAAACACTATTATAGGAGTTAAATGATGCAGCAAGTACAACGTGTTAGGTTGTTACAGGGGAAATGAGGCTGAAATGGAAAGTGCTTTTCTCAGACACCATAAATCAGAACAGCACACTTGGAGCCAAATGTGCCTCCCACTGAAGATTACGAAGAGAACATGGCCATACTTTATATTGTCATTTCTTTATGAAAAGGCCTTCTGGCAGCGTTCCCAGATCGTATCGTACAAAGAGCACTGTGGATGGTGCATAGAGTGTCAGTCTATGAAAAAGCGCCATGAAACTACATCGTACAATAAAGAAGCAACACCAAGCAATGCTTTCTACTTTAACACATATGGCCCTACATTTGGATAAATTGCTCATACAACACACCTCTGATTTCATAATAGCAATGAGAAAAGGCAATTGGGCCTACAGGTGGAGGTTTTTGAATGGAGTTGAATCCCCTCATTTCTTTTCATACTTTTCCCCCTCTATATTCTTTTGCCTGAGTATCTCATGGTAAATTGTAACATGACACAATGTGAGAGGCCCATACCAAGGTAATGTAAGTACAGTTTGTTAGGAAACTTACAGACAGGAAAGCAACAGCACAGACTTAATCCCCAAATCTATCATCCTGAAATGGAATCCAATGCAGCTGCACACATTACAAGTTTTTCAGCTGGAGGAATAATGCTCTGCTCTAGCTCATATGTATTTGTATGAGTCAGGATGAAAGCTTCTGGATAGACAAAAGAAACCTACAGAGCTTAAGTGGAGACAACACAGCAAGGAAGCTATTAGTCAATTTTCCCTTGAGCTAATTCAAACCTGCTAAACGAGCGTCTTGATAAGGATCCCAAGGGCAGGAGAGGAGGAGACTTCCAGAACCTCTGGGGGAAATCTTGACTTCAAGTTTATCATGATACATGAGGAGATCACAGGAAAGGAATGGATTTTATATAAGACTATACTCTTCTTGTAATGACTGATGCATCCTAATACAAAATAGCAAAAAAAAGAGAATGTGTGTTACATTTTAGTTCTCTAAAAGATTAATGTGTTCAGTTTATTCTAATCTAAACCAGTGGTTTTGGAGAAGACTGTGTGTTGTGGACTTTGCCAGAAAACCACGCAGACATCCAGGTACAAAGAACAAAGGAAGGTTTATTGCTGGGAAAGGGGCTGGCAAGACCCCTTCTCACAAGGGAGGAGTGAGAAGAAGCGCCGGCTATTGTCTGGGGTGACCTATATAACCTAGAGGTTTAGGAGGGGCTAGAAGGGCTAGGAGGCAGAGACCCTGGTGTGGACGTGAGGGCCAGGGGCTTCATCATGGCAGACTAGAGTTTATGGCTGCTGTCCAAATAGCAGCCCCTGCAGCTGCCCAGACCTGAAGGTCACTCTAAGGGGCTCTTGCTGCCTTCATGGTGGTAGCTGCCCCAGAGAAGTGCTAGCCTAAGGTACAGGGGGGGGTTGGAGGCTGATTATTTACTGCCTTTACTACATGGGCCTAGTGTTGCCTAGGAAGGGAGCATGCTAAGCTGTGGAGAGGGGAAGGAGCATGCTAAGCTCTGGGAAGGGAGCTCATTGGGCTAACTCTGTGGGATGAAGTTAAGGACAGTATTCAAGTAACTTAAGGCATTGGTATTCAATCATCTAAGCTCACTTGGAATTCTCTAGGAAAATTAAAATACATGCATCTTGAGGAAAGACACTGATTTAATTGGCCCAAGATCCAGGCTAGTTATTGGGGGTTTCAAAAGTTCACTGGATACTTCTAATATGTAGCAAAGGTTGAGAGACACTGACATAGGAAGGTTATCCTAGAATAGCTTAAAGTACAAGAACTGGCAATCCATGCATTGGTGAGATTGTGAAGCAACTGTAACTCTCAGCTCTTGCTGATAAGAGTGTCAGTTGTGGTTGTGTGTGTGTGTGTATGTGTGTGTGTGTGTGTGAGAGAGAGAGAGAGAGAGAGAGAGAGAGAGAGTTTTGTAACAACTACTTTGAAAAACTGGTTGGTGGTGTTAACTAAAACCAACACCTATACTAGCCCTACACCTAATATATACTCAAGAAAATAAAGGCATAAAATATGATATAAATGATCCTATCAGCTTTACTTGTAAGTGTTAAAAACTGAAAATAACTCGAGTGCCCATCAGCAGTAAAATGGATACAACATGGTAGATATACACAAACCAATATTACAACAGAACGAAAAACTACAAGGGTGGGGCTGGGAAGGTGGCTCAAGTGGTAGAGTGCTAGCCTTGAACTGAAGAGCTGAGGGACAGAGCCCAGGCCCAGAGTTCAGGCCCCATGACCGGACCTCCCCCCCACCAAAAAAAGAAAAACTACAAGGGTGAATTCCATAGACACATTATTGAATGAAATTGATGCAACTAGTACATAGAATATGAGTCCATTTTGATGAAGCTCATACAGATAAAACTAATCTATGGAGACAGACAGCTTCCCACTGTGGTCTAAGAGATAAACAGGTAGACCTCTAAAGGAAATGTTTATATCTTAATCTAGGTGAGGACTAACTAGGTATATATAATTTTTAACTAAAATGTAACCTTAAGATGCATGTGCTCTGGTATATTTATTTTTCAACAAATGATAACCTAAAACACAACTCAAGCATCAAGGCCACGAAGGAAGATCTTACATGATTTTTAAGAGTGAAGTGTTTTCCACTGAAGAGCAAAATGTTTTCAGACCAGAAATACAATTTCCCTCCCTGCTGTCTCCACCTCCTCCATCCTGGGTCACTTGGAGAAAGGTCAGCTGATGTGTTTGACAAAAGATGTCCCGGGTACTTGGGAGCCACTTCACCCACTCCTGGTTGAGAAGCAATGGTTTAATCATTTCTGACCCATCATCCTGATACAACCAAATCCTCTTAGGAATGAACTCTTCCAGTGTGTCTGTTTTTGTCTGAGATGTTCACCGCTTGTCTCTCATGTTACCTGCATATATTTGAGGTCTATGCTGCAGAATTCCAACATAAGGTTTCAGTTTCTATACTCTACGTCTTTTTTGTTATGTTTCAGGATATTCTGTAACTCTTGAGATTTGAAAGTATCTGTTCTTTTTTTTTACACTATTTATTATGCTCTGTGGCCTATAGGAACAGCCTGAGTTAAGCTCTATGTCTGGCTCTGCTGTTTAATCAGGAAATGAATATCAGTCAGCACCTTCAAACCTAAGAAAGATGAAGTTCTCTGACTTCATTCTATGGAAAACATCTGCAATGGCTCCACAAGAAATGTGTAACATTAGCCTCAGGAGAGGATTTTGCCTCTGTTCCTTGGGAATTTTCAGGAAAAGGGATGTCTGTATGAACTCAGGATATTAATATTGCCACTCAGAGACATAAAAAAGGACTAGAAGGGGTTTCTGCTGTACTAACGGAAATTTATGAAGGAAAATTCCAAAGTACTAAAACAGCTGAAAGATGGTTTTATAACAAAGGCCTGAAAACAATGTATGAGAAATTATTGTCAAATTGAGTACTTCTACTTAAAAATTGCCCCAAAGAATGAGCTTCTCACAAATCTTTTTAGTACACTGTAAGTCATACTATAGATTGCCTCCAAATGAACTCAGTCTGCACTTTGCTATGAACTTTTTTCTGCAAAAGACACGTTCCCTATGTTCTGTCCACTAGCCACAGGTGATTGCCAAGAACTTGACACTTGGCTAGTGCAACTGAGGTACTAATTTTTTTTTCTTTTTGTTGGTCGTGGGGCTTGAAGTCTGGGCCTGGGCACTGTCTCTTAGCTTTTCCACTCAAGGTGAGTGCTCTACCACTTGAGCCACAGCACCACTTCTGGTTTTCTGGTGGTTTATGGAGATAAGAGTCTCCTGCCTGGGCTGGCTTTGAATCATGATCCTCAGATCTCAACCTCCTGAGTAGCTAGGATGACAGGCATGAGCTACCAACACCCAGCTTGATTTTTTTTAACTTAAATGTAAGTAGCCATATTTGGCAAACAAGGCATGCAGTAATTATAGCTTGATCCTTAGCACAATTTTTTTTCTTTCACACAAGGGGAAAGCCTGGCTTACTATCTTGTTTTTTTAAATTTTTGACTAATATCTTTTTCTTCCTCATACAGAGCTCATAAGAAAATACTTTTTACAGCCCTCAGGTCTCTACTGACAGTTTCTGAAGTAACTTCCAGTATCTAATCTCACCCTTCAGTTGATTCGTTAATAGTTTGAGGACAATTTGTGGGACGTACTTGATTTATGCCAGGCTGGGTATAGAACTGAGAGCCTAGCACATACCAAGCAAGTGCTTTTCCACTAAACCTCACCTCTAGCTTGGTACAATTGTCTAGATAAATATTAAATATTTTAAAAATTGAATGTTACAAAACTGATCACAAAAGGAGTATTTGTTTAAATCAATATTTAAGAGCAAAGATTGTTCTGGACACCTATAATACCCTTTACTCCCCTCCACTGTGGGGAATCCATAATACTGTATATTCTACTACCGAGCTATATTTGCAGCTCAGTGCCACATATTTTTAACTGGGTGTTTCCACAAGAGAGGACAGGTACTCAGAAAATGAACCAAGAGTATCAATAGTAAAAGAAAAATACTACTTAAGTATGTTAAATACACAGAAAGCTACTAGCCTATCTCTGTACATTGAATTCCTATACAATGAATTGTAACTTAACGTAGTATGTAAACAAACTGCAAACATTGTTTGTGAGTATAATAAGTGGCAAAGCTCAACCAATCACAAGCAGCCAATCATTAGCTAGTCACAGTCTGCCAACAGATCAGACTGTATAAACACAAGTAATTGTGGAACTGCATCCAATCCACACATTTCTATACAGTACTTGACTGCCATTCTCTGTCTATAAATACTGCCAGTTGAGCTCTCTGTACCTTTTCTGGTTCTCAGCACCAATTCTTGAATTGTTTTTTGGTCAAGTAGACTTTGCTAAATTTAACTTCTACAAAGTTTTTCTTTAAACAGGCAAAAGTGAAGTGGGGGGTAAGGGGGGAACAAAGATACTTTGTAGGGAAAATTTTAGTCAGTTTCCTGAAATTACTCCTAGGCCTTATCTAAGCACATTATTGTAATTCCCACTTTAAATGAACAGCCCTGGAAGTCAGCTTAGCACCTCCCAACTCAATACTTGATCACTGTCAGTATCTGATTCTGTTCCACATACTCCACTGTCAGCCTCACTTCTGATCCTGGCCTGTCTTTGGCAGGAATCCTATTAAGTAAGGTTAGCCAGAATCTCCCCTATTCCTAAAGCTTCCTTTTATAAGTACTTTTCCATCCACTGCCTCCCAGTTGCTCCTTGACTAAAAATCCCCTCTTGCCCATGCTATATTTGGGGCTAAGTCCAATCTGTCTCTAAGCCAAGATCTTATTGTCACAGACCCGATTTATATTTATCATGAGATTCTTGAGAATGATTTCTTGCCATGTTTTAATAAATGTCGCTGTAACTTTTTTTAACGATATAAAATCTAGAAGTGGAAATTAAAGTTACAATAGCTAACTTTACAATAGCTAAAGTTACAATATCCCTGCAATAGCTTGAAGTCTAGAAACAGGAAAAGCAACTCTGACAGCTCCG
This sequence comes from Dipodomys spectabilis, assembly GCF_019054845.1. Classification (NCBI taxonomy): domain Eukaryota; kingdom Metazoa; phylum Chordata; class Mammalia; order Rodentia; family Heteromyidae; genus Dipodomys; species Dipodomys spectabilis. The sequence goes on from NW_024870738.1 coordinate 3,120,405, forward strand.
AGCTAGTTGAGTCCTTACAGCTGGGCCTTGGTGTTCTTCGGTAGAACATAAATAATTTCACAAAACATTGACATTCAGCTAAGGCTACTCTCTAGCAGTGGTAATTCATGACAAAAACAAGACTCCTTTGTAATCCTGTCCTGTTCATAATGGTGGCAAAAACATAGCATTTTCCAAACCACAAAAATGATCAGACACCCCTTATGCTGATCACTATGCATCACTGTCTTCCCTCCCTGGTGCTAAAACTTATCACATGACTCAATCATAGAATCATCCTGCTTTCTGACAGTATCTGGTGCAGAAAAACTGGAGTGGATATTCTGTTTCCTGAAACTTTTCACCAAATTATTCTGGAGTGGGGGAATCAACAAAAAGAGACTGCCACCTTCTCTAGCCCACTGTCACAATTGCAGGCAAACAGTGAGCACAGCTAAGAAGTTCAGGTTACACAGAATTACAGAATGTGTATCACTTTTAGACCAACTGTTGTGTAATAAATATTTATTGGATTAATTAGCTAAGTTTATGTCCACAATAATGTCAATATCAAACTGACCACTGTCTTGAGAGAAAGTTAAAAAGGGTACGTTGAAGAGCAGTTCAACAAACTTGGCTGCTAAGAAATTAAACAAACAAACAAACAAACAAACAAAAAAACCACACACACAAAACCCAGCCAGCCCAGCTAGCATAGTTTCAGGTTAGGCCCAAGCAGCCAGCTTCGCTCCTCCCACTGGAAACTTCAAAGAGTCAGCCCTTAGGTTGCAGATCCTGCTGCGCATTCGCTATTTCCCTGCCACGGTGGACTGGGTCCCACACCCTCGTTCTCTGGTTTCTGGGTTTTGATTGGTTGAGCCTCTGTCATTCAGCCTTGGCAATCGGAAGTTATTTTTTTCTGAGAGCTCCGGAACCGCGTCGGTCCCGCGCCTGCGCATTTCAGCGAGTCTCTTTCTGGGATCTGCGGGGCTTCCGCGTGGTGAAGGGCGAGCCCTTGTTTCCTGTGGAAGCCGGTTCCGGCACTTAGAGGCTTTCTGGCGCGCCCTGGGCCCAGGAGGCCTTAAGGTGCTGTCATCTCATTTTTTCCCTCTCTTCTAGTTGTCAGCGGGGTGGGCAGAACCCGCGGACCGCTGCTGCTGGTTTGTCGGTCACGGTCAGGCTGTGGTCCCCGGAGGGTTAGCTGCGGGCTTTTCTTAGTGCTAGACTCCACCCACCGGAACTCGAACCATTTCCAGACGAGCCTTGAGGCTGCTCCACTCTGCCGCTCACGACTATTAGGGATCATCATAGGGAAGAGCCCTAGTGTAGGATCTGCAACGCCTCATTCTGCCAGAATTTGGCAGCATATCTCTCCCTAGAAGGTGCTCCCCGTGACCTTGGAGAATTGTGTATAGGTGAGGGCCATAATATGCATTTTTGCTCCTTAGGTCTAAAAGAGACCTAAAAATCTATAAACAGATCTAGACTACTGCCAATGCTAATATGCTACCAGCTTGTGGAAATTTCACCATGAACTTTTCTCTTGTACTTCTTAGGATTTAGGCTGTTACTTTAGTGCATGTGTATACACTTTGCTCGTATATAATATGAGTTGATATTTACAAGCTTTGTTATATGCGTTCACTTAGGGCCTATACTTGTGGTACTGTTGAAATTCATATTTATTTTTACTCAGAAACTAGAGCACACTTAGGTGTGCAGCTCAGGATGATCAATATTACTATATGTTTTAGGACTATCTAATAAAGTTCCATAAGGCTTGAGCATTTGAAATGTACTTGTCCAAATAGAGAGGTGCTGTAAACATAAAACAAAAATTTTGAGAATTATATGAAAAAAATTAAAATACAACTTTTTTTTATCAATTGCATTTTGAAATGGCTATTTTTGGAGGCCTTAGAATGTAGGTCAGTGACAGACCTTAGCATGTATGAAGCCCTGGGCTTGATCTCTAACACCACATTTTTTTTTTAAGTAAAGACAGGGCTGGGAAGTTGGCTCAATGGTAGAGTGCTTGCCTCACGTGCATGGGGCCCTGGGTTCGATTCCTCAACACCACAGAAGCAGAAAAAGCGGGAAGTGGTGCTGTGGCTCAAGTGGTAGGGGGCTAGCTTTGAACTGAGGAGCTGAGGGACACCGCCCAGGCCCAGAGTTCATTCCCCACAACCGACAAAAAAGAAAAAAGAAAAGACAATATTTTGGAAATACTGTGTTAAATAATTTTATGTACTTTTATTTTTAATATGCCTTTTAGAAAATTATAAAGCATGTTTGTGTATTGCTTATTATTTCTGAGGGGCCACACTACTCTAGAAAAGGGTCAAGAAACCATGCCTGTGCAAATTCAGTCGGCCTGTTTGTGGAAACAAGCTTTGTCTGAACCAAGTTGTGTCCACTCATTCTTGTATTTTCTATGTCTGCTATTTCTGCTTCAAGAGTTGAAGACTTGAGTAGTTTAGGCAGAGAGTGTATGGCCTGGTTACTGTTTGGCTTTTTATAGAAAATATTGCCAGCCCCTACTCTGGACCAGAACCTGATATGGTGGATATTCTTCAGCTTTTTGTGTGGTTGGCTGGTTTTGTGTTTTGAGATGGTGGCCTAGAGTTCGAGATCCTCCTTCAGCCGCCTGAATGCTGTTGATTACAGAGATATGTCACTACACTTGGAGATACTTTTAAACCTTTTAAACTGTAGACCCACATAATGGTCAGACTTGTTATAAACTTCTTAGCATTTTATAAAAAAACTATCTCCTGAGAGAGATGGGAGAGAACGATGGAAGGGGTGACATAGATCAATATAAATTGTACTTATAAACTGAATTTGAACCCCTTTGTCCAACTACTTAAAAGTAATTTAAAATTTAAAAAACATGTCTCTGGGTGCTGGTGGCTCACACCTGTAATCTGAGCTACTCAGAAGGCTGAGTTCTGAGGATCACAGTTCAAAGCCAGCCCAGTCAGGAAAGTCTGTGAAACTCTTCAATTAATCACCAAAAAGGAGAAAGTGGAAGTGTGGCTCTAGTAGTAAAGCACTATCCTTGATCACAAAAGATCAGAAACAGCCCCCCCGGACCCTGAGTTCAAGCCCTAGTACCAGCACACGTGCATACACACAATACACACACACACACACACACACACACAAAGATATCAATGATCACATTAATCATAGGATGCTTAATTTCCCTCATTTTGTAGGTGGGAAAACGAGCACAGGGATGGCCAGCAAACTTAGCCAATTTGCTGGACACTCCCCTCACTCTGACAACTATACCAGAGTCAGCTCGTCCAAAAGGTTTGTTTGGTTCCCTAGATCTACTTGATTGGCCTACAATGGACCCCATGGTTTATCTCATCTAGTATTTTTGTATGATTTTTTTCTAACTAGAATCAAGATGGGCTTGTTCTTCCAGGGAAGAAGCTGAATACAAGGTCTTGTTTGAAAGGAAATGAAATTTGCAAACAGAGAGGACAGAAAGCATCCAGGATGCTTGTCACTTATTTAACAAAAGGAAATATTGGTTGAATAAATTGTTTGGCAGATTTGTACAGTTGAATAAAATGGGTGACTCTTCCCTTATGTTCTTGGTGGAAAAGCTAACATGTTTTTATTAATGTGGCAAGCACCATGGGAAAAAACACTGTGTGATTATTGGATGTTTCTTAATAGGTTTTCTTTTTTGCAAGATGGAGATGAGCTATACTCATACCTTCGGCTTATTGTGTGGCTTAAAATGACATGATGGTGAATGGTACAGAACTGCTCAATAAATACATATTTCCTTCCCTGGATTTAAGGTAAGGGAGCAAACACCAGAAATTGTATACTCATGACACTTAAAATATGACAATTACCAGGTACAATTTGTGGAGGCTCTCATATGAGATATAGTAGGACTCACCTAGCCAAATCTGAAGTCAGATGGGTTCTCTGTGTTTAGTCCAGAAGCAGAATCTCAGCCTTATTTGGGGGTTAATGACAGCCTATCTGAGAGTCCTACTGTGGCTGAAGACACTATTGCCTGTGTGTGATTTTAATTAGAATCAACTGAAGAACCTAACAATTATCCAAATTCATTCCATCTGGAGTGAGGCCTTAACCTTGTTTGTCTGTTCATTCCTTTCATTTCCTCCAGGTAATACAGACAGGGTTAAAAACCACCGATGATAGTGAGAGGCCAGGCTCAGGTGGCTGCTAGAGCAAATGCACTGAGCTGTGAAACAGAATGCCTATCTGGGGTTGTAAGTAGTCAGGGAGGGAGAGGAGGTGGTACACTTTTCATTATCTAGCCAAGGAGCCTGAGCTCCATCCTAAGAGTGTTAGGGGAACTTCTGAAGAGCTTTACGTGGAAAATGAGGGGATATCTTGCCGAGTTCTGTACAGAGGTCATTCTAACAAAGTGCCATGAGCCAGTGAAGGTAGTAAAGAAGCAATTGCAGCTGGCCAGATGATAACCCAAATAGGGTTTGGTACCCATACTATGTGTTTATTCTAGCAGCCACATTTATTGTAATTATCCACTTTGTGGTCAGTATCCCTTCCACTTGGCTGTCAGTCTCTTCAAGGAAGATGGTCTTTTTAGGATCAGTATCCAGCACATTCTAGCTACATAATAAATATTTGTTGAGTAAACTATGTAGAACTAAAATGACACGCAGCTTATTTTGTCATTTTATGGCAAATCTCAAGATTTTGAGTCCCATTAACTTCTATAGTATGATAAAAGTTTTATAGTCACGTGATTGTCTCACAGGGAAAAGAGAAAGTTTGGCAAAATTTCAATGCTCTTCAAAAGTATGGAGAAGAATAGGAAAAAAGTGTGAGTTCCTCAAAACTTTGAAAGTGGAATTGCCATAAGCTCTAGCAATTGTACTTGTGCACATATACGTAAAAGAATTGAAAACAGACACTCCAAGATATAATTGTACACTTTAGTGGAAGCAACATAAGTAGCCATCAATAGATAAACTGTGGCCCATATACACAGGAGAGTATTATTTAACAATAATAAGGAATGGATTTCTGACACGTGATACAACATGGATGAACCTTTAGGCTGTTATATAGCATGACATAAGCTAGACACAAAAGGACAAATACCATGTGATTATACTTATACCTAGACTAGTCCACTCCATAGGGACAGAAAGCTGAATGGGGGTTGCCAGGGCTAGGGTATGGGGAGTTGTTTAATGAGCACACGAGTTTCCTTTTTGTCAGATGAAAATATAATGGTAAATACTGCTGAACTGCTATATTTTCAAAAGTTAAAAAGGTAAATTTTATGTTTTATGTATTTTATCACAATTAAAATGTTTAAATAAATATGAAGGGGCTGGGAAGGTGGCTCGGTGGTAGAGCACTTGCCTTGTATGCATGAGGGCATGGGTTCGATTCCTCAGCACCACATAGAAAAAAAGAAAAAAGCTGGAAGTGGCGCTGTGGCTCAAGTGGTAGAGTGCTAGCCTTGAGCTGAAGAGATGAGGGACAGTGCCCAGGCCCAGAGTTCAGGCCTCTTGACTGGACACCCCCCCCAAAAAAAAATGAAGAAAAGGCAAATTTAACCAACATATAAAATGAAGAACAATGTGTTTTACGCATTAAATTCTATAGATTTACACAAACAAATCTGAACTGCTGCTTTCATAGCTCTGAAACCCTGAAGTTCACCTTCACAATGCCTTGAGAATTCAGACCTTTGGTTGAGAAATTTGGACCCAAGTCAAATGTCGCATGTCCTGTGAGCAGTCTAGGCCTGGACTCCATTTTATTTTTGTGGTGCTGGGAATGGGGCCTAGCGCTTCACACCAGGAAAGCACTGTACCATTTGGACAACCTTCTTCCTGATTTCTCCAGAAGCACTTCACAGAGAATCCAGGCAGAATATAAACATTGCTTGTTGATGAGGAAACTTTCTAACAAGCAGGCCAGGGCTCAAGTATATTGAGCAGCTTGCAACCTCATCATTGTAACATGATTGTTTGACTTTCCCAGGATCTGAAGCAGATACTTCAGACACAAGTGTTCAACAGTTGAGGGTGTGGTTTTTTTTTTCCTGTGCTATCTTGCTTATTCTTTGTTGAGCCTTTGATTCCTAGCAAGACCACTTTTGCTGTTTTAAAAATGTGGACTTTTTAAAAGTAAAAAGAATTATCTTTAAGTGTTTGTTCTCAGGAATTGGAAAAATGACTTTAAATGAAAACACAAAAGGACTGCCTAGGATTTCTACATGCAAGGCTCTGATTCTTGGTCATCTTTGTGTTATCCCATCAGGGATACATCAGCGAGCACAACTCCCTGAGTTCCAGCCCAAGTACTGGCACACATTCAAAAAAAGTTAATGAAACCAGACTCTGCAGGGACCACTTAGCCCAAAGTTCTATATCATCTGTGTAACTTCTCTATTTTTCCAAAGGCTCCAATTTCAGCACAATGCATCCTGTTGACTTTGGGGGCTCACTAGACCTAGTTCCAGCCGCTTCCCACCACGTGCTATCTCACAATTTCTTTAGATTTCTGAAGACATTTCCCCCCTTTATCTTGTTTTTCCATTCTTTTGAATTCAGAAAATTACCACTTTTAAGATGAAAAAATCAGCAAGTATTTCACACACATAGCTAAATATGAGAAGGAAAATAGCCTGACATTGTTCAGCACTACCATATTGATGCTGACTCAGGCATAATTTAGTGTGCAACATGATCATCAAATTCTGTCCAAATGAATTGACTAATCTGATCTGCAAAGATTGATTTGCACAATTGGAGGTGGAAAAAAATTACAGTGAATCCTCCAGCAAGCCTCTTAATATTCTGCTGAAAGCCTGCAGTGTGTTTTTTTCCCTTGGACTATTGAGAATAAAACTTGAAACTAAACTGTTCCACATTTGTAGATTCCATTTTCTAACATGTCACACCCACTTAGAACACATTGCTTCTTCAGAAAATGTTGTGCACATAGGTAACTAGCAGAAAGAGCTATTTCACTATGCAAGAACTTTAACCAACAAAGGCAAGCTGCAGATAACAGAATGATCTTTTTTCTTTGCAGCTGTAAAGATGTCTGACAAAACCCAGATAGCTGCTAGAGCTTCCCTTATTGAACAACTGATGTCTCAAAGGAATTTTGAGGATCTTGGCAACCACCTTACTGAGCTAGAAATGTTTTATGTGACTAAGGCACATCTCCAAGAGACAGATGTGGTCAGAGCTGTGTATCGAGTCCTCAAAAACTGCCCCTCAGTGGCTTTGAAAAAGAAAGCCAAGTGTTTGCTGTCAAAGTGGAAAGCTCTTTATAAGAATATATACGTTAAACCAAGGGAAAGCCCTAAATCAGTCCATTCGGATGGTAATAAAGAAGAACATGCAGGACTTTCTCAAGACCTGAACCATAAGATCTTAAGTCTCTGTAGTTCTAACTCTCTGCTATCATCTCAAGCAGTTGTAAACTCCACTGCAATAATTGTGCCTGAAAATAGTGCTGCTCAAATGGAAGCTAAAGAAGAACATTTCAGAACTGGTGGCTCTAAATCCATTGGGCAGAAATCAAATGGGTTGCAGGATCCAACAATGTCCATGAGAACTAAATGTGTAGAGCTCCTTTACACAGCTTTAACTAGTTCTTCCACAGATCATCCCAAAGATGATTTGTGGCAAAAATTTGCAAGAGAAATTGAAGAGCATATTTTTGCCCTCTATTCAAAGAACATCAAAAAATACAAAACCTGTGTCAGAAGCAAAGTTGCCAACTTGAAGAACCCCAAAAATGTTCACTTACAACAAAATTTGCTGTCTGGTACCATGTCTGCAAAACAGTTTGCTGAAATGACTGTCATGGAGATGGCAAACCAGGAACTGAAACAGCTCAGGGCTTCCTACACGGAATCCTGTATCCAGGATCATTACCTTCCCCAAGCGATTGATGGCACACAGACAAATAAAATAAAATGCAGACGCTGTGAGAACTACAACTGCAAGGTCACCGTCATTGCCAGAGGAACCCTTTTCCTTCCAAGCTGGGTGCGAAGTTCGAACCCAGATGAAGAGATGATGACTTATGCTATTTGTAATGAATGTGGGGAACAGTGGTACCATAGCAAGTGGGTGTGTTTGTGATCATATATGAATATTTCCTTAACAGATACCCCCAGGCACGCACACACACACACGTGTGTATGTGTGTGTGTGTGTGTGTGTGTGTGTGTCTGTGTCTGTGTCTGTGTGTCTGTGTGTATAAGACCCTTTGTACTTGTTTCTTAAAATCTTATACATGCTATTCTTCAAATAATCTTAAGATTGTTTGCCACAGGAGATACCATCAACACTAAAAGTTATCATTTGGAGAGAGAGGGAGAAGGGAAAGGAAAGAGGAGAGGAGGGAGAATGATAACTATTCCATGTGCTTTGTGACCATTTGTTACCCCACTGTACCCAGATTGGGATTGAGAGTAGCTCAGTATTCTAGAAGCAGGTTGGAAATCCAGGCTCTCAGGCCTGAGCTGCTTTAGTCTTAATGTGCACTTTGAATATCATTACTATAGCAACGGGTTTGTGGTTCTCAGGAATGGCTGCATATTAGAATCTTCTGAGGAGCTTTGAAACTCACTAGTACCAAGGGCCAAGGGTCTCTGGCCTAGAACATTTCAGTCTGAACCTATGGAATAGGTCCCAGGCAAACCTGTTGCTTTTGTCATTACTCAGGCTACTTTTAAGATGTACTCAGAGTTGAGAACTACTCCTAAATAGGCTATCATTTGGTTCTTTCTATATATGTAAGAAATTAGTGTTGTTTGGAAACTTTACAGATGAAGAAACAGGTCTACAGAATTGCAGTGACTTGACTAAGCTACACAACCACAAATAACCCAATTCACACCAATGTCAGATTTTCCTCATCTAAATTCATGAGACTGGCTCAATATTGACATCTGGGAAATATACTCTTCGAATTGTGGAACTAAGTGAATAATGTCTTTAGGCCATAACCTTAGAAGACTAGAACATCAGTCTTTTGTGTTTTTAATTTCCAATGTTTTGTGTGTGTGTGTGTGTGTGAAAATACCATACCGAAGGGTTACAATTACACGGGCAAGGTAATGAGTACATTTCTTATCTAGCATTGTTGCCTCCTTGTTTGTTTCCCCTTCCCATCCCTTCCCATTCTCATCCCCCCCCCATCCTCCCCAGTCAAGGTTGTAAAGTTCATTTTCCATTCTTACTTTATAGGTCTTTTTGAATCATAAAAGTTAGGCTATACTTCATCCTGCAGTTAGATTTTGTTTGGAGACTTCTTGTTTAGTTGAAGGAACTATATTGTTTATCTTTGCACAAGTTCTTTACAAACTCATTTAGACATGTAGTTTCTGATGTTAGAGGTCCTCATGTTCTCAAGGACATGTGTTAGTCTGAAGTTCAAGCTCTATTTCAGTAAAAATAGCATTTATCTGTCAGAGGAAGTACACAGCTTCAGCCTTTGAATCTACCAATATTTATTTACCTAATAATTGAAGAGGAAATTACATCTTTGAGGTCTTTCTTTGCAAGCAGTATTTAACTTATTTCTATAGCTGTTTAAACACAAGAAGCCTTTTATGTGATTATGGCTGCCTTTTCCTTAAAAATAAATCATAGCATGGTCATTGTTGGGGTTTGTTTGTTTTTTAAAACGTTTACTTCTAAGTTACCTACCAACCCGCACATTCTGTGCAGTCTTTTTTTATCCTAACTCACCAATCTTTATTGCTGTCTGGTGCCTTTCCAGTGTATATACTTTACATTCTAATGACAGTTCTCCCAAATGGTTCATAAAACTGAAAAGCATTTATGTTTTCAAATGAGTTTGGAGAAATCAGCTAGAGACCATCAAGTCTGGATTTTATTTTGATGTCTTTTTCTCTCTGTGCCTTCTGAGAGCTGCTTATTGTGATGCAACACATTAGTCCTTTAAACAGTAACTTGCAAGGTCATCTAAAACTTGAAGTTTCATAAATTGTGGTTTCATATGACTTGGAGTGATCTTTAAAAACCATTCAGAGGTTAGGAAAGAGCACATATTACACACGAAAACCAACTTTGATTAAGTTAGTGTTGGTGTTTTAGTTCTGTGTGTGTGTGTGGTTTTCATATTGGGATTTGAAAACTAAATTTACAGACAAATACAAGCACTTGAAATGGAAAATCCCATATTCTCCAAGATATAAAAATTTACAAGACCTTCCTCATTTCATATCAATGTTGTCAGTTTTGCAACTACAAATAGTAGTAATGTGGGCTTTTTTTCTCTAGGTCAGTGAAACAGCATTGCATTTTCTAAGTACAGACAATAATTCTTTTATATAGGGGCTGGGAATGTGGTTTAGTGGTAGAGTGCTTGCCTAGCATGCATGAAGCCCTGGGTTCAATTCCTTAGTACCACATCAGCAGAAAAGGCCAGAGTTGGCGCTGTGGCTCAAGTGGTAGAGTGCTAGCCTTAAGCAAAAGAAGCTCAGGGACAGTGCCCAGGCCCTGAGTTCAAGCCCCAGGACTGGCAATAATAATAATAATTTCATATACTATGTGCTATCTCCTAAAAACAAATCATTTTCCTTTCAAATTGCTATTGAGTAAAGATTCCAATTTAAAATTCTTCCCACAGGAACAGCAAGTGCTAAGGTCCACAAGGTAAGAAGGAGTCAAAGATGGTCAAGTGTCAGCAAGAGTCCATTACTACTACGGTGCAATGGGCAATTGGAAGAATGGTTAGAGATGAGGTCAAAGAAGGCACAGCATTCGTGAGGGTTCTTGTTAGTCTGACAATAATGTTGAGTGGGTTGGGTTTTTTTTGTTCTTTTGTTTTTGTTTTTGTCGGTGATGCTGCTTGAACTCTGGGCCTAGTTCTGTCCCTGAGCTCTTCAGCTCAAGGCTAATTCTACCACGTGAGCCACTTCTGGCTTTCTGGTGGTTTATTGGAGATATGAGTCTCACGGACTTTCCTGCCTGGTCTGGCTTTAAACTGCATTCCTCAGATCTCAGCCTCCTGAGTAGCTAGGATGACAGGCATGAGCCAACAGCACCTGGCTAATGTTGAGTTCTTTTAAAGAAACTGAAGCTAGGGAGCTCATGGTGATGACCTTTTAATGTCCTTTCGGAAAAAAAAATCTGGCTACTATGTTGAGTTAGACTAAGAAGGAAGCAAAGATAGATGCAGGGACACCAGTTAGTTGGCTATTGCAATGGTCCAAATGTCACATCACTAGTCTCTTTGCATCCTTATCCATGATAAAACCTTATACAGACCAAATCCGAAATTCCCCATCTGTGGCTTCTAATAAAATAGTAACAATACTCCAAAAAAAACCCAATACCAACTTTAACACAAGTATAGCCTGTACCTTGGTTGCCATGGTTACTAGGAGTAGCAGCGCAGGGCCCGGACATCAGTTGTTTTCATGAGTCAATCTCCTTTGTCTGTATTACTTTTTTAAAATAAAGAGTTGGATACAATTGCAGCTCTGTCTCTTCTTTGGACACTTCCTGTGATGAGAGACTTCTTTCATTCCCTGTCACATTTCTAAATGCCAGGCAGGAAGCCTGCAGCTGGCAGTGCTCCATTGTCTTTACAAGGTCTGGGCCTCTCTTTTAGATCAGATAGTAAATGAAAAATATTTACTAAAATGAGATTTTAGAAGACACATTCTTGCTTTCAAAAAAGCCCACAATCCATTGCATTGTTATTTGAAAGTATATTGCCAGAGATGTTACCGAGCATGGTAGGAAATATTCTGTACTATTGCATATTAGGCTTTGCCAGGTGTTAGCTCTCCCAATACAGGGGAACCTTTTTTGTGTCATTTTGTGATTTATCTAGTTTCTGAAAAGTGATTAACTTTAAAAATAGGGGGACATTTTTTGTGAATTCCAAGGAGATAAATATATAGATGTCATTTCAAATACCCTTTCCTACACAATACACAGCTTTTCTATCTTCATGTTCTGTCTATGTGGTCTAAGGAAATAATCAACTTTTTTAAAATGGCTCTGCTATCTTGCATCCCTTGATGATTTTTTTTGGGGGGTCCGGTCATGGGGCCTGAACTCTGGGCCTGGGCGCTGTCCCTCAGCTCTTCAGCTCAAGGCTAGCACTCTACCACTTGAGCCACAGCACCACTTGCGGCTTTTTTCTTTTTGCCTATGTAGTGCTGAGGAATCAAACCCAGGGCCTCATGCATGCAAGGCAAGCGCTCTACCACTAAGCCACCTTCTCAGCACCCCCTTGATAAATTTTTGTGAGTACTTTACCGGATGGATGGTCACAGGATAGAATTAAATTTGCTAGATATATTCTTGCTTTCTTTCAAAATGTGAGATATGAGTAAGATCTAACTCGTTATGAATCCTTTCAAAATGGCACATTTAAAAATATATAAAACAGCCATGACCAAATCACAGAACTAATTTCATGAGTTAAAATATCATTCATTTGTAATTGTTTTACTATTTTTTTTTTCTAATTTTGTCAGTCATGGGGCTTAAACCCAGAGCCTGTGTGCTGGCCCTGACCTTTTTCACTGAAGGCTAGCACTCTACCACTTTGAACCACAGCACCAGTTTTCTGGTGGTTAATTGGTGATAAGAGTCTCACCGACTTTTCTGGCTTTGAACCACAGTCCTCAGATCTCAGCCTCCTGAGTAGCTAGGATGACAGGCATGAGCCAATGGCACCCAGCTTCTTTACTATTTTTTTTAATGTCATCCCTTTTGAAGCGACATAAACATACACACAGATAGTTACCAGCCACTGTTTTTAAATCATCCAAATGGTATCATAGTTCACCAAATACACCTTTGTGAACTGAAGCGAGGAATTTCCAAGAGTACCAGTGAGTCTGAGTCATCTGGCTGGATTCCACTTAGCCTGTGTGAGTGATGGCAGACACAGCTGCAAAACCAGTTTTAGTTTCCTTCTCCTATCACAACATAGGGAGGCACTTGTCCAATCAGTGTCCCACGTAGCTCTAATCCATGGCAGTTGAATTCATGTGTACCTCAGTGGAGGAAAGCTGAAGTCTATATTAGTCTGCTTCAACATTTTTTTTTCTGTGTGTGTGCCAGTCCTGGGACTTGAACTCATGGCCCAGGTGATGTCCGTAGCTATTTTGCTCAAGGCTAGTGCTCTACTACTTAAGCCACAGCAATGCTTCTGGCATTTTTTGGTAGTTAATTGGAGATAAGAATGTCATAGACGTTACTACTTCAGCTGACTTTGAATTGCAGTCCTCAGATCTCAGCCTTGAAGTAGCTAGGATTACAGGCGTGAGCCACCCAGGCACCCCAGCCCAGCTCAACTATTTAAATGAACTGTGTGGATATTTATGCATTTACTAGAGTATTATGTATTCTCTGGTCCTTCGTATCTTTTTCATGCAGTTAATTTCTATTTTTACAGTTGGGTTTTCGTTCTTAAGATGGACTTTTTTTGTGCCATTCCTCCACCACAATTTGGTATTATACAAATTGCTGGACAGCAAGTTTCTAGACATTTTTAGTGGACATCTATCATGTTTTAGGGACTATATTGTTTAAAAATGAGGTAGTGGGTAAAGGGCCCATGGATTTCTTTGCAGAATGATAGACATATCATAAAATTGAGTGTGGTCAATGGGTTGGTAAGGTTGATCAGTAGGTATTAAATTGTAGTTAGATAATAGAAGTTCTAGTATGCTATTGGCCTAGCAATAAGGGGTGACTACAGCTAGTGATTGTATAATGTATCTAGTAGGGGAAAAACAAAGGAGGAGGTAACAATAATTGATAGGAAATGTACTCATTCCCTTACTCATGTAACTATAATCCCTCTATACAGGATCTTTACAATAAAAAAATATATACTAAAAAAAATAAAACTAAAAGGAAGGAATTTGAGTGATTTTGCCTCAAAAAGTGATACATGTATAAGGAGATAGGTGTGCTTAACCTGACTACACAATATATATGTATAATGAGATATCATATGGTACCCCACTAATATGTATACATTTTGAGATTTTAATATGTCAGTGAAAGGTTCTGGGTTTGATCTCCAGTACCAAATGAACAAATAAATTTAAAAATGAAAAAAAATTATTTATTGTGGTGATGGGTACACAGCTCTATAAATAGGCTAATCACTGTTGCATTGTGGGCTTTAAATGGGTGACTTACATGATATGTACTTTGTATATCAATAAAACATTTACCAAAAAATCAAATGAACTGAGAGAGGAGATTGAAGACAAGGTCTCTATTGGGCATTTATCTTCATGAATTACTCTGAGCCTGTAGTGCCCCAATTTATGCAAATAGATAATGGAGAGATAATGGCACGTTTTCTCAGGAGACGCTATAGCCAAACCACTTGGGTAAAGAATGAGTCTCCTAGTGCTTCTGGAGCTGTGAGGGCAGTTTCATGGGCCTGACATTTGCTTTCTGTATGGATAGCTCTCCCTCCTGCACACAGCTCACAGGGCTACTAGTGCATACAAAGGAATTGTTTTTTATGCTTCTTTCTTGTTGCTCATGCTATCCATTTGAAGTCAATTATTAATGGTAGTAATGCTGTAAAAAATAGATAATCCTTTATAATTAGCCTTGAGAAGTTGACATGTATGTTCTTGGTTAGATCTGTATTCAGCAGAGAAACTTGGAATAACTGCAGGTCCAACTAGTCAATTTGACTTGTTATAGTGAGGACTTCCAGCCAGTAGTCCCATCATCACCTGGGAGCAGATACAGAAACGTCTCCATCCCAGACCTAGTGAACCTGAATCTACATTTTCACTAAGTCTCCAGTAATGCTTGTGTGTATTCATATTTGTGAAACTTCTGTCCACAGAAATTGGGACTGTGAATTCCACCTTTCTGCAGCTACCTTTGAATGAAAGTACTTAACCAATATTGCAATCTCTACCCTCCAAGTCACTAAATGTAAGGGATAATCTTTATGTGCATCAGCACCAATGGACAGGCTTACTTCCTGAAAAGACTTTTTCTTGTGGCTTGCAGTAGGTTATTCTTTCCCTGAGTTACCTCACCGGCCATTTCATCTCAGCATCATTTGCTGGTTCCTCTTTGCTTTCCTGATCCTTTGACTTTGAAGTGTCTTTCTACCCCTTCTATATCTACCTTTCTATTGGGGATTTTATCTAGTTCTCTGGCTTCTAGACTATCGGTTCACTGATAACTCTCTTTTTCTTGGATTCCAAGCCCATAAATCTAACAGCTCTCACCGGCGCCGGTGTAGCTACTCAGGAGGCTGAGATTTTAGGATCACGGTTCAAAGCCAGCCCGGGCAGGAAAATCCGTGAGACTCTTATCTCCAATAAACCACCAGAAAACTGGAAGTGGTGCTGTAGCTCAAGTGGTAGAGCGCTAGCCTTGAGCTGAAGAGCTGAGGGACAGCACCCAGGCCCAGAGTTCAGGCCCCACGACCGACAAAAAAAAAAAAAAAATCTAACAGCTGACTTTGGTTAACTCTGGATAACATAACTAGTGAGCTTCTTCAACTTAGCATGCTTAAACTAAGCTTCCAATCATCTGTCAAACACTTGCTTTTCTGTTTACTGGCAACTCCGTACTTTTGCAACTTGAACTACAAATTTCTAATAAGGAACCCTTAATGACTCTGCTTTCTCTTTCATTGCCCTTATAAGCAGTCAGGAGATCTGATCTGCTCACTTCCAAATATATAATAAGAAGTACAAGTTAAAAACAGGCAAAAGGGTTGAATAAATACTTAACCAAAGATCAAAGATCCAGAAATGGTACACATGAAAAGATGTTCAAGGTCATTATTTCTTAAGGAAATATAAATTAAAACCACTGTGAGGTACCACTTCACACTCACTTAGAATGTTTTTTTTATTTTATTTTTGTGCAGGTAGGTCCTAGGGCTTGAACTCAGGGTCTGGGCATTGTCCCTGAATTTCTTTTGCTCAAAGTTGGTGCTCTACCATTTCAGCCATAGCCCCACTTCCAATTATGTAGTGGTTAATTAGAGATAAGAGTTTTATGGGCTTTCCTGCCAAGGCTGGTTTTGAATTTGATATTCAGATCTCAGCATCTTGAGTAGCTAGGATTACAGACATGAGCCACCTATATCCAACTGTTAAAAGGGAGGAGAATAGTACATGTTGGTGAGGAAGTAGAATAATAAGAATCATTATTATTTAAATTTATTATTGATAATTTTTGTATTGCTCCTCAACTTTTAAAGATTGCTTAACATTGGTTCGTTAAAAAAAAAAAATCCTAGCCTGGAATAGGCGAAACCCTGGGTCTCCTTGGCCCAGGCCGAAATTTTCTTAATAGAGACCCAGAAACACAATAAATCAAAGAAAGGTTGGACAAATGGGATTGCATGAAATTGCAGAGCTTCTGCATGGCAAAGGACATAGCTAGCAACATCAATAGAAAGCCCACGGATTGGGAGAAGATCTTCACTAGCCATACAATGGACAAGGGTCTCGTATCTAAAATATACCTGGAACTCGAAAAATTAAATCCCCCAACAACAAATCCTCAAAGAAACAACTGCCCAATAAATAAGTGGGCTAAAGACTTAAAGAGAAACTTCTCTGAAGAGGAAAGAAGGATGGCCAATAGACACATGAAGAAATGCTCAACCTCCCTAGCCATAAAAGAAATGCAAATCAAAACAACATTGAGATTCCACCTCACCCCAGTCAGAATGGCTAAAATCAAGAACTGTAATAACAACAGGTGCTGGAGGGGATGTGGACAGAAGGGAACCTTACTACATTGTTGGTGGGAATGTAAACTTGTTCAACCACTTTGGAAAGCAGTATGGAGGTTCCTCAAAAGACTCCAAGTAGAGCTCCCCTATGACCCAGCAATCCCACTTTTGGGCATTTACCCAAATATTCACAAACAAGACCACACTAAAGCTACCAGCACGACTATATTTATTGCAGCATTATATAGAACCAACCCAGATGCCCCTCAGTAGATGAGTGGATCAAGAAAATGTGGTATACACACACACACACACACACACACACACACACACACACACACACACACAATGGAATTCTATGCGTCCATCAGAATGACATTGCCCCATTTGTTAGGAAATGGAAAGACTTGGAAAAAATTATATTAAGTGAAGTAAGTCAGGCCCAAAGAAACATAGGTCCCATGGTTTCCCTTATTTGCAATAACTAGTATATGTCTGAGTCAAGCAGAAAAGGTCAGATAAGTTGATGTTAGGGAAATGAACCCTAAGATATGTACTCAAATGTTTTTTTTTTTTCATGCGATTGTTTCTAACACATTTATAAGATTATTTCTTTGTTGCTTTGTATGTCCCTCCCCCATGGTATAACCCCTGCTTTCACTGTATTTGATGTCAGTATAATTTGTGGAGGGGAAGGGGAAAAAACAAATCGTTTAACTAGGGATACAGGTGGACCCATTGCAACAATGAGATGTACAAGTCGTTATGTTGAAAACGAACTTTACAACTTTGGTGGGGGGGGGAGGGGCACGGGAGGAGGATTGGGGAGACGTGGAAGGAGGATGGGAAGGGATGGGAAGAGGAAACAAAGGAGGAGTCTACAATGCTTGATAAGAAATATACTCATTATCCTGCCCATGTAATTGTAACCCCTTGTACAGTATTTTCACAATAAAAAAAGAAATATACTCATTATTTTGCCCATGTAATTGTAACCCTCTGTATAGTATTTTCACAATAAAAGAAAAAAAAGAAACAACAGGGAAGAAAACAATTCCTAGCCTTATTCAGCCAGTGTCCAGCAAATAGGTATCTCTCAGGACAAGTGTCACAAGCGCTGCAAGACTGGTTTGGGGTGGTGACAAGAGAAAGCTCTACCACAAGAAGCAGAAGTATGAACTGGGATGCCCCTGCTGCATACAACACAGTCCAAGCTGGAGGAGGCAACAAGAAGTACCATGCTCTGAGGCTGGATGTGGCCAGCTTTTCCCTGGGGCTCTGTGTGTTGTACTGGTAAAACAAGGATCCTTGATGTTGTCTACAGTGTATCGAATAATGAACATACTGCTCTGCCACCAAGACCCTGGTGAAGAATTGCATTGTGCCCATCCATAGCACACTGTACTGACTGTGATATGAATCCCATGATGCACTGCTCATGCTGTGCAAGATAGGGGCCAAGCTGACTCCTAAGGAAGAAAAGGGTTTTTTGTTTATTTGTTGCGCAGTCCTAGGGCTTGAACTCTGGGCCTGGGCACTGTCCCTGAGATTTTGTGCTCAAGGCTAGTGTTCTACTACTTGAGCCACAGTTCCATTTCTGTCTCTTTTTTTTTTTGTAGTTTATTAGAGCTAAGAGTCTCATGGGCTTTCCTGCCCTTACTGGCTTCAAACCGAGATTCCCCAGCTCTCAGCTTCTTGAGTAGCTAGGATTATGGGTATGAGCAACCGGTGCCCAGCTAGGGAGAAATTTAAACAAACAAAAGTCCAAGAAAATTCAAAAGAATACAATAAAGGGGAGAGGAGGGAATGTCAAAATCAGCAGTCTTTTGGAGGAGCAGTTCCAGCAGAGAAAGCTGCATTAAGTGCATTGCATTAAGAGCAAGCCATTGTGGCTGATCATGGCTATATGCTAAAGGCAAGGAGCTAAAATTCTGAGGATGATCAGGGCTTGGAAAGGTAAATAAATCATCCGCCAGCCTTAGCTCATGAAATGAAAGTGTTTATTGTTCAAATAATAGTAATAATTTTAAAATTCCACTTATTGCTCAAAAGAATATTGTAACATGTAATTAAAAACTTATATAAAAATTACTCATAATTCAACTACCATAATACCTATCTTGATTTTTTTCCATCCTTTAGTTTAAAACATTCATATGTGCAAATATGTATTTTGTACATAACTATAACCACCATGTCTGCACAGCTTTCTTTGTGTTGCCTTTAATAGTTAAATTCAGTTTAAAATTCATTTTCATGAGTAAGTCAGCAAAGAGAACAAATTCCTCACTTCACTCCTGAATTTTAATGCCTGCTTCCAGTCTGCCATTTTGACTTAATGGAATTAAGCCATGTTTAGAGTTTGGCAAACAAAGAACATGAAAACTTAAAATTTAAGAGAACACATTAGAACTAGTTATGGCAAGAGAAACAATCATGATTTCAAGCTTGCATCAATTAAGATTCATTACTACTTTGTGCATTTTCTTATGGAATGATGTTATATGTCAGGTTCTTGGCAAACTTCTGTTCCCTAAACTTATCCCACTTGTTCCATAGCCCTTCCTGTTCCTGCTTGTTTATCCTGAGGGCTGGCATAAGGCACCTCCACAAGCATATCTTCTCTAGTTTTACCATCCTGTGTACCCACCCACCTACAGTATTTTATTTCAACCAGAACCCTTAATCACTTTAGAACTATACTTTGTCAAGATGCTTTTTGATGTCTTTTGCATTCTCCTTTAAGCTCTCCTAAGAAAGGTCTTAATTTTTTCCCACCAAGATAAAGGTCAAGTGGTATCAGAAAAAAAAGTTTGCACAGAGGAGGGTGATAATTCTTGGGGAAGCAAGCTGTTATCGGAGACACTCCTTAAATTCCTCTTGCATATTTGGATGCATTCTTTTTTGTGCCAGTCCTGGGGCTTGAAATCAGGGCCTGAGCACTGTCCCTGAGCCTCTTTGTGCTCAAGGTTAGCACTCTACCACTTGAGCCACAGGGCCACTTCCAGCTTTTTCTGTGTAGTTAATTGGAGATAAGAGTCTCACGGACTTTCCTGCCCAGGCTGGCTTGGAACTGTTATCCTCAGATCTCAGCCTTCTGAGTAGCTAGAATTACAGTCATGAGCCACTGGCACCCAACTGCATGCCTACATTTTTAAACCACCTTAGACTTGCTTGTAGGAATTTTTATAAAGTTCTGAAATTCTGTGGTATTTCTCTAGGCTTGCTTTCAATCAGTAACTAGTTAATATTAGTAATTGGACTAATAAATTCCTATGTCATTCCTATGTAAAGTCCTTGACAATTATGACAACATTTTCTCTTTTTTGTACATTTTTATTGTAAAAATACTGTACAGAGGGGTTATAGTTACATGAGCAAGGTAATGAGTACATTTCCTATCAAGCATTGTTGCCTCCTCCTTTCTTTTTCCCCTACCATCCCTTCCTACCTCCAAAATTACCCCCCCCCAAGTTGTAAAGTATTTTCAACATAGTGTCTTGTACATCTCATTGTTACAATGGGTTAACCTGTATCCCTATTTAAACATTTTGTTTTTCCCTTCCCCTCCCCAAATTAAAGAAGTGTATATACAAGATGCAGGGCCCCGACATTAAATACAGTGAAAACAGGGATTATACCGTGGGGGAGGAACATACAAAGAAAAAAAAATCACATGGTACATTATAAATGCGTTAGAAACAATAGCAAGCAAGAAAGAAAATATTTGTGTCCCTATCTTGGGGTTCATTTCACTTAACATCATCTTATATTGTCATATGTACATAGCTTTTTTACCTTTTCTAGATGTTCTAGTTTTTGCAAATAAGGGAAACCATTGAGATTCCACCTCACCCCAGTTAGAATGGCTATAATCAAGAACTCTAATAACAACAGATGCTGGAGGGAATGTGGCCAGAAGGGAACCCTACTGCATTGTTGCTGGGAGTGTAAACTTGTTCAACCACTTTGGAAAGTAGTATGGAGGTTCCTCAAAAGACTCCACATAGAGCTCCCCTATGAACTAGCAATCGCACTTTTGGGCATTTGCCCAAATGATCCACAATCAAGGTCATACTAAGGCTACCAGCACAACTGTGTTTATCACAGCATTATTTACCATAGCTAAGATGTGGAACCAACCTATATATAGGAATTCTATGCCTCCATTAGAAAGAATGACATCACCCCATTTGTTAGGAAATGGAAAGTCTTGGAAAATTTATATTAAGTGAAATAAGCCGGGCCCAAAGAAACATAGGGCCCATGACAAGATTTTCAGATGATGTTTCTCTCATGACCCTATGGGTTGCATAGTTTGGTTCAATTTGTCTCAATGGATATGGCACTATGCATTGTTTTTCTTTTGGAAAATTGTCTAAGTTCATATTTGGTTTACTATGTAAATATAGGTGTTTTAAAAAACAAGGCACTATATTTTCCTGCTTGCTATTTCCAATGGATTTATATCTTATAAACCTTTACTCATATTTCTTATGGGAAATTTTCTGTACATGTAAAAATTGACTTTCTTTTTTATGAGAAAATTCATTTGTGCTCAAACTAGATCTCAGTATTATGTGCCATACTTTCACAATTATTGTAAAATGATCTTATATTTGTGACAGATTTTAATTTAAAACTTTCTAGAATTGAAAATGATTCACCAAAGACCAGAGTCAATTATTGTTGGCCACATCAAAAAGTGAGAGCGTTCTGTTAAACAAAGCCAAATGCTGGTGGTTCACATCTGTAATCCTAGCTACTCAGGGGGCAGAAATCTGAAGATTCTTATTTGAATTTAGCCATCCAGCCCAAGCATACAAATCCTAGGCACTCTTATCTCCAAATAACTGACAAAAACCTGGAAGTGAAGTTGTGGCTCAAGTGGTAGAATGCCAGAAAAATCTGAGCATGAAGCCTGAACACTGAGTTCAAGCCCCAATGTCAGTGAAAGAGTAAAAGAAAAACAAATAATAAATAAAGTCTACTTCACAAAATATTGAAAATTCATAAGGAATCCCTCCTTTCTCTAGGGACTTCGACATTATTATCCGTGTGCTCAACTGCATATAAAAAGCAAGGAGTTATGGGCTTCTGAGACGCTGCCTCTTGCCACCGCTGTTCTCTTCTTAGAGATGACAGAGGCAGCGCTAGAAGATTAAAGGAAAAATATTCCCTTTTTATTTACCTGTCGTTTATGCGTTTGTATAGTTGTTTTTATTACTGTAATACCATCCTGTGATTGTTTTCATCAGATGTTTATTTCCACTTTGCCTAAACTTTAAAAAATAATTTTGAGTCCCTGCTGCTGGAGCTTGGCGAGAGCACAGCAGGAATGTTTAACAAGTAAGAAAACTGCAACCGAACCAAGATAGTAGAAAGTCCGGGGCTCAGGTGGGGGGGACCTTGGTCCTACAGACCCCGCTTTCCTGGCCGCTATCTTCCTCCTTCCTACTTTTCCTGGCCTGACCGATCCTAGGGCCTGGCTTCCAGATCCCACCTCCAAGTCCCGCCTCTCAAGGCCCCGCCCCAGCCGGTCGCCATGTTGTTCCCTCTGCCCTGGACGGGAACCACTGTAGCTGTAGCGCGGTAGTGCTGCGGCTGTCTTCTACGCGCCGAGGCTCCGGCGGTCTTTCTCCTTCATCACACCTAGGTGAGCAAGCCAGTCGCTCCCGGGGCGTCTTCCTTGGGGCTGAGAGGTGAGCCAAGCTCGAGACTCCCTTCGGGGCCGAGCTTGGAACCCTTGGTGGAGACGAGCGCGGCCCGGGCTTGGGCGGCGGGGCTTTGGGCGCGCTGGGCTAGCGCGGGCCTTCAGCTGCAGGGGGTGGGGCGTGCTTTGTTGACCCGGGGCTCCTTCCCGGGATCTACCGGGCCCTCCCTCCCGCGGAGGGAGAACACAGACACGCACACACCAGGCAAAAAAGAGAGAAGGAAAACACTATTGAAGGGAGATCAAGTCCCAGACGCTTGGGAGGAAGAGAATGGATAGACACACACAGGGACAGCTAATGCAGCGACCTGGTTCTACACCAGCCTTTCCTTTAACCACCCTGGGAGGGGACGCATACCTGCACGCTCCAGAACAAACCCTACTCTTGAATGACTAATGCAGGGAAAGCAAACGCGCTCCGGTCGATTTTGGTGACCTCTCACATGCTACCTAGCTGAAAGTTTGCTTAACATCTTGTGACCTGGCCGGTGAAGAGCTTGGAATGTAAAGCCACTTCTAGGGGGATGCAGGCGGTTTAGGGCAGTATCTGATGCAGACACTGGCTAAGGTTTCAAAATTGCATTCCTTTCTTTCTTCCAACTTAGTAAGCAGAAAGGCAAGATGAGAATTTTAAGTGCTGACCAAATGGTTGGTGGAGATATATTTTTAAGTGATGACACATCCCGTGATCATAATTTTTTTTTTTTTTGATCATAATTTTTTGAGGAATAACTTTGCTAAAGTTTCCAAATTGGCACGTGACCACTGATTTTTTTTTTTTCCATACGATTTCAGACTCTAAAATCGATAGAATTTAATCTTTTTTTTCTTTGAATGTGTTTGTCTTCTCTCTTTCACCACTAGTGGAAAATCCCAACTTGGTCTATAATCTCAGAAGCTGTCTGGGGTGCCAAGAGTTGAAAGAAATTCGGAGCTATTTACTTAGGATTTTTTTTTCCTGGGGCTGAGGACTGAACTTGGGGTCTTGGACTTGAAGTGTTCATCCACTGAGCCAAATCCCCAACTCTCAGGAACTTTTAAGAAGTCTCCTTTTAGTTTGTCTTTTAAAAGCTCATATTGAAGTTAGTCACTAGTTCTGTAGAACGCCTCTTAGAGTTTCATATCTAATTGTGGCAATCTGGTGATTTCAGTAGTTTTGTGTCCATTGTGGTAAAACTCCCTTGCTTATACTAAGAACATTTATAGTTTGGGGTTGGTTTATTTTGGAGACTTTCCGTAATATCAGAATTTTTAGTTTATCATTAGGTGGAAGGTTAGATTAAACTGGCAAAAGCTAAATAAAATAACCTTTTCTTGGAGACCAGGGAAATATTTCCAACTTCTTTTTTATTTCTCTGCCTCAGCTACTTCCATCCACACTACTGTATTTGGGAAGCCTGAAAGGAAGTTCCTTTGTTCTAGAAATTAATTTTTTTTTGGTCGGTTGTGGGGCTTGAACTCTGGGCCTGGGCGCTGTCCCTCAGCTCTAGCTCAAGTCTAGCATTCTACCACTTGAACCACAGCGCCACTTCCAGATTTCTGGAGGTTTTTATTGGAGATAAGAGTCTCACGGACTTTCCTGCCTGGGCTGGCTTTGAACCACCATCCTCATATCTCAGCTTCCTGAGATCTAGCGCCCAGCTAGAAATTAATTTTTTTGTGCCAGTCCTGGGACTTGAACTCAGGACTTGGGCACTGACTCTGAGCTGTTTTGCTCAAGGATAGTGCTCTACCAGTTGAGCCACAGCTCCACTTCCAGCTTTTTGGTGGTTAATTGAAGATGATATCATGCACTTTGCTGCCAGGACTGGCTTAGAATTGCAATCCTCAGATCTCAGGCTCCTGAATAGCTAGGATTACAGGCGTGAGCCACTGGCACCCAGCTAGAAATTATTTTTTTAGACTTATTTGATTTCTTACCATTTAGCCCTACTTTTATTAGGATTGCATTAATATAATGTTTTATTCTCATTGAGTTGCTGTGCTAATAGCTCCATTTTACAGATGAGGAATTCGTTAGAAGGCAGGAAGGTTAAGACTTTCCTAAGGTCACACACATGCAGTAAGACAGCAGGTTTTCAAAGCAGGTGATATTAGTTCTAATTCTCAACTAGGGGACAGTTTTGCTCCCTCCCCACCTGGGGTGGGCAGGGGAGGTGCTGCTGGTCTCTACTACCTTTAGGCCAGAAGGGATAAACATCCCATCGCCTATGAGACTGTCCCTCCTTCCAATGAGTTATTTGGCCTAAAATGTTGCTAGTATTGGGTTTGAGAAACCAGGGCTCACATTTCAACTGTTTCTGTAGTTCTTCAAGTTTATTGTCGTTTTACTAGTTAGGAAAGTAATTTTATTATAAAAGCAAACTGGAGAAATTCTCTCCATTAAGAGGCATAACGATTGGAAAGATGGAGTAGTTAGTTGGGTACTGGTGGCTCACATCTGTAATCCTTGAAGACTGGGATCTGAGAATCACAGAAGCCAGCCAGAACATAAAAGTCTCTGAGACACCTTCCTCAAGTTAACCAGCAAAAAGCTGGAAGAGTCTGTGGCTTAAATGGTGGGGCTCCAGCCTTGAGTGGAAAAAGCCAAGGGGCTTTTTCAAGCTCCAATAATAGCACACACACAAAGATGAGAGAGTGAGCAAGTTTCTGGTAGCTACATCTGAGAGGTAATGGGAGCCACCTCTGTGGATTTAGTGGATTCCATTTCCCCATTATCCCAATTGTCTACAAACAATTTTTGAACACCTGATAGCAAGATGCCACAAGAATGGTAGGGTAGAGGGAGCCTCAACCTTCCTGAAGCTTATATTCTAATCACTGTCATCAGGTTCTGACATCATCCAGAATTTATTGCCTGGACTACTCAAGAACAGAGGTCAGGGGTTCATTAAGAAAACAAAACAGGAGCTGGGAATGTGGCCTAGTGGTAGAGTGTTTGCCTAGCATGCATTGAAACCCCAGGTTCGATTCCTCAGTACCACATACACAGAAAAAGCCAGAAGTGGCACTATGGCTCAAGTGGTAGAGTGCTAGCCTTGAGCTGAAGAGCTCAGGGACAGTGCCCAGGCCTAGAGTTCAAGCCCCCCCCTCCCCAAAAGAAAACAAAACACCTCTACACCTAGCACAGAAATACCTGTGTCTTGAAATTTACTGTGGGCAGACTAAGGTGAAATGGGGAAAAGTTGATAGATCCTTCATAACTTCGTACAGTTGACCCTTTGTGACCATTTACAAGAACCAAATACAGAAAAATGCCTTTTTTGGTGCTGGTCCTGGGGCTTGAACTCAGGGCCTGGGCACTGTCTCTGAGCTTTTTTGCTCTAGGCTAGTACTCTACCACTTGAGCCACAGCTCCACTTCTGATGTTTTGGAGATAAGAGTCTCATGGACTTTCTTGCCTGAGCTGGCTTCAAACCACCATCCTCAGATCTCAGGCCTCCTGAGTAGCTTGGATTACAGTCATGAGCTATCAGTGTGCCTGACCTTATTTTTCTTCTTTCTTTTTTTTTTTTTTTTAGACAGGATCTTCATTTGCAATCTTCCTAACTCAAGAATCTATTCTAGTTGAGCATACAATTCTTCATTAAATTTAGCTTCAGTAGACAATACATATGCATGTATTGTATCTTTGAAATCAAGAAAAAAATAAATGATGCAATTTTAAAAATAGCTTTTACATAATTTTCTTTTTGGTGTCTTCCAGCCTGTTTAATCCATGCCTAAGACCAGGCATTTGAAAAAAAAATGTACTGCTTCATTCAGATGCCAGTTATAACTGTTAGGTAAACTTCAGGAGTGGTTGGTTGAGAGAAATCGAAAAGGTTGGCTCTCTTTAGACATTCATTCCTGGGAAGTGTTAACTCAAGTAGTTAATAGAGCATCTTTTGATGGTAGCTTTAGTTTTCAACTCAAGCCCAGTATCTTCTTTGCTAAGAGGGAATTTATCTGCCTCTTTGTAAAAAAGATTTTTTTGTCAGTTGTGGGCCTTGAGCTCTGGACCTGGACCCTGTCCCTCAGCCCTTCAGCTTAAGGTGAGCACTCTACCACTTGAGCCACAGTGTCACTTCCGGTTTTCTGGTGGTTAATTGGAGATAAGAGTCTCTTGGACTTTCCTGCCCGGGCCGGCTTTGTACCACCATCCTCAGATCTCAGCCTCCTGAGTAACTAGGATGATAGGCGTGAGCCACCAATGCCCGGCTCTCTGCCTCTTATCAGTTTTCCACTATGATGAGCAGGAGTGAGTATGCTGAATTACACACCTGGAAAGGATTGCTGTCACATGGGACCTAACAAAAAGCATATGTTTTATGTGGGAAAGGTCAAGAGGAATTGATGCCAGAGGACTCTTGCTCAATCTTTAGTTGTTTTGCTTCTTTGGCCAAGTTAGATCACCACATTTCTTTCTTTGTAAAATGAGAAGATGGTTGTATATCATAGTCTCAATAAGAGTTTTGGCACCAAATAGGGACAGTAAATTTTGTCCCTCACAATTTGTTGGTTAAGCAGCAAGGGGAAATCAGCATATTAGGGGCGGATGTTTGGGCAATGCGTCAAACCTGAAAGCTATCTAGATAATAAATTTGTTAGTCAAAACCTAACCTAAGAAAATAGAGCTTGTGACTAAGTAGGTCATACAGAGACCATTTATTAAGGATTTTGCAGGGAGGGGTGGAAGTGAACTCACCAAGAAAAAAAAAAAACACCTCTGGGAGTTTGGTGGGAAGTTGGGCTAATAGAAGGCCTTGATAGCTGAGGATGGAGACCGAGGAACCACCTCCATGTGTAGGTAGAGGGATAGAGAGGCCAGATTTACAACTGTCCAGGAGCTTAAGTTTGCCTGGGCTTGTTAGATAATTTGGAGGGAAAATCTGTTTCCCAGTGTGACTCTTGATGTTGTATATGTTGTAAAGTCATGATCTGGTATTTCCACATTCTGGATTTTTCCATTTTTGTTAATTTTTGACCATGGGGAGTTGGGGCTTAAATGTTGCTTATCATGAACATAGAAAGGACGGCCAGATGTGGTTAATACTAGTAAGGTAACAGCTCCGTCTATAGGAGTAGAGGAGTATTTTTTTGGAAAACGAAATTGAGAAATGAAGCCCACAGTCCAGGCTTCACATTCTGTGGACACAATTCCTCTTTTGTCTTAGGTCTGATGTGTTATAAATGTATGCTGTTGTTTGACAGGGGATGGAGAAAGAATATAGAAAAACTCCGTACATTCATTTCATGACCATATTCATTAAGCATGAAGGAAAGGCTATAGAAGAGTATAAAGGAGCTGAGCTGTTTTAATTCCAAGTTCTCTTGAATTGGATTAAGTTTGGGGTTACAAAAACTAAGGTAACTTCCAGAAGGTTTTTAGAAGAGTGCATGTGTTACCAGTGTTAAAGAAACCTTACAGATTTGTTTCTAGAACTTGCTATGTAAAACTGATGGATAAGAGCGCTCAGATGATTCTAAGTTCAAAAAAAAAGTCAGGTTTGGGGCTGTAGCTTACTAGTAAGTAGAGTGCTTGGTTAGCTTGTGCAAAGCTCAGGGTTTACTCCCCAGTAAGGTAGAAATCACTGGGTTAAGCTGGGTTCTGGTGCTCACACCTGTAATCCTAGCTACTCAGGAGGCTGAGATCCAAGGATAGCAGTTCAAAGCCAGCCCAAGAAGGAAAGTCTTTGAGACTCTTATCTCCAATTAACCACTAGAAAACCAGGAGTGGAGGTGTGGCTCAAAGTGTTAGAGCACTAGCCTTGAGCAAAAAGCATTCAGGACAGCACCTAGGTCCTGAGTTCAAGCCCCACAACCCACCAGAAAAGAAACAGGAAGGAAGGAAGGAAGGAAGGAAAAAATAAATTATTGAGTTACTGTTTACAGCTACAGGACTTCTGTAGTTTACCTCATTCAGGTTCATGCTGGCGTATTTGGCCAGGTGAACATAATTGAAAACACAGGATGTAGTTGAAAATCCAAACAGAAAAGCTGCTAGATGACCCCACACATAGGTGAATGCAAAATATCCTCTGGAATGAGTTGTAGTATTCTTAAATTAAATTCGGAAAATAGTTGTTTTGGAGCAAATGGCTGCCACTGTCCTATTCTGCATTCAATTTATGCATAGCACTTGATTTTTATCACAGCTATCCTCGAGGAAGCCCAGTTTCATAAATAAATGATGTCATTAAAGGGAATGTGTGCAACCTACTGTTGAAATTGTGAACTCCCTGGAGCATGGTGTTCTTCAGAGTATCTCTATTTTCATCAAAAAATTTAAAATAGCCTGCCCTGCCCCCGTGAGTTTGCCATAATGCTTTGGGGGCACCTCAGCACAGTTTCAGAACCACAGGATTAGAAGCTGTTTTTTTCCATGATGGTTTATGGACTGCCAGGTTTCATGGTAAGGGAATAAAGCATCAAGGCTGATTTGTTAGCTGCACACTCACGGGTGGCTCATGCTTGTATTCCAAGCTACTCAGGAGGCTGAGATCTGAGGAGCGCAGTTTGAAGCCAACCTGAGAAGGAAAGTCCATTTAACCAGCTTTTTAATTCCCTCCCCCTCTCCTTTCCATGTCAGTGAGCTGCTTTCCCTTGGGCTCCTCCCTAGTTAATGGTTACAGTCTGAGGATGCTGACATTTTGGTTGCTGAGCTGAAGAGAACAGGGGCAAAAAAAGGGAACCGCAGATTAGGTTTCCCATGCTGACATTTTGGTTGCTGAGCTGAAGAGAACAGGGGCAAAGGAAAAGGACCACAGATAAGGTTTCCTATGCAAACTGCCCCTGCATCCCTACCAACCCTACTTTCCTTCCTGTTTTCTCTCCCATTTTCTGCTGCATATGAACTTAAGGGCTTCTGGTATGGCAAGATGGGAGTGGTCATCCTTTTGGAAACTGCTCCAGCTTTCAGCCCAGACCCTCTTTATGGTCTCAAAGAAGTGCTTGTGAACTGTTTAGCTCTTTTTCAGTTCTGTGGTGGAATCTCCAATTCAGTTGTTTCTTCTAGCATTGGGTTTCTTCGAGTCTTTGCTGTCTCTACTGGACTGACCCATTTGTTTTCCAGCTTAGGTTTGTTGCTGACTTGAATCTGCAGTTGTTCCTTGTCGGTGACCTTTGTGGGCATTCATTTATTAGTCTTTTTCTGTCATTTGATGGGAATGAACATAACTAACTTTTGGCCTCCCTGTTTAATTAGATCCAGGGAAGTTATTTAATCTTCGTGAACTTACAACCTGTAAATCATTGGTTATAGTGTCCAACTTGGAAGTGATTTTAAGGTGCTGCATGCTAGGTACTTAGTAAACATTCTGTAACTATTGGCTGCTGATATCACCCAAGCAAGACAATAGGTAATAGATAGGAAATCCCTACTTTTGAATACAAGTTTTTCAGCTCCATGTCTGATCTAAATTAAAGGTACTTAGTTGCTTATCTAACTTGAAGAGAGGTGTAATAATCACATTCCTTAAGTGATAGCAGAACCTGTACATCAACAATCGGATTTGGTTTATGTTTTGTTGCTTGAATAGATTTTCTAGTATATATGGTCCAATTCATTCCTTTCATAAATTTTCTTTCTGAACTACCTAGCCATAATTCACAGTATTCTTTTCTTTTTTTCTTCAAACAGGGTCTAGCTATCTAGCCAGGATGGCTTCAAATTTGGAATACTGCTTTAGCTTCCAGAGTGCTGGGATTATAGGTGCAAGCTACTATACTGGCTTCTCAGTGTTCCTATCTTGACTTGTATTTCTTTGTTAAATTCATCTTTCAAGGTACAGCCTTATGTTTTCTCCACTATTTTATTGTCAACAACCATCTTAAGTCCTTTATTACACATAGATTTATGCCTGGCCCTTAAATCAAATAAAGCACCTTCACTTCCTGAGATTAGTAGTTTCCTGTGAGTAAGGCTGTTTACTGAACTGTCACAGTTTGTGGTCAAAGTGTAGTATAACCAAGTTCCATGGGGAAGGAAAACAAGGGGACATATTGATGCTGAATAATGATGAAAAGTATTATGTGATGTGCAAACAGATCACTTGTAACATAGAAATGATACATGAATTGATCATTGGAAGTGTGGGTGGTTCCAATCTTATGCAGCCAGGTGCTGGTGGCTCACACCTGTAATCCTAGTTATTCAGGAAGCTGAAACCTGGAGGATGAAGTTTCCAAGCCAGATAGAGCATAATAGTTTGTGAGGCTCCATCTTTATTAACTAGCAAAATGATAGGCTGGAAGGTTTAAATGGTGGAACACCAGCCACAATGAACAAGAAAGGCCCTGAGTTCAAGCCCTAGTGCTGCCTCCCTGCAAAAAAATCTGACACAACCTCTTTTTAGTCTTTCTAGAGGAAAGCTCAAGCATACATGCTTCAATCCACACAGTCATCCTGATTCCACGTCTGATTCGCTTAAGCTCAATTGTAAACTACCACATTATAGTTCTCTACTATCCAACATCTCTCCCTTTCCTAGCTGTTAGGTAATGCTGAATGGTTGACTATTTTACCTCCAAAGTGGTCTGTTCCTACTGTAGTTTTTCTTTTTTTGCCAGTCCTGGGGTTGGGGCTTGAACTCAGGGCCTGGACACTGTCTCTGAGCTTCTCTTGCTCAAGGCTACCACTCTACCACTTGAGCCACAAGTTTCTGTTTTTTTTTTTCTGTGTATTTGATACTGAGGACTGGAACCAAGGACTTTATGCATGCTAGGCAAGCACTCTACCACTGAGCAACATCCCAATCCCTGTAGTTTTTCTTAATTGTGCTTTGTTATTGTTTTGTTTTTGCTGTACAGCTAGCTAGTATACATTTGACTTAATAGCTTCCCTTTCTTGGTTTTTGGTCACATTCAGCAGGACAATCAGGAAGACTTTAGAAACCAACAGTGGAACTCTTTAAGCTGAGGCACACCTGAATGAAGATACAAGGAAATAAAAACAGCTCAAGCAAATCTAGGAATAATTTTGAGATTATTTATGCTTCTCTTTGCTTGGTTTATTTGTTTGAATACCAAGATTTTTCTTCCTTTCCCTTTTTCCCTTTCCCTTTCCTTTTCCTTCTGTGTGTATGTGTGTGTGCACGCGTGTGCGTGTGCGCACACATGCATACGTGTGTGTGCATGCCTGCACCAGTCCTGGGGCTTGAACACAGGGCCTGGGCACTATCCTTGAACTTTTTTTTTGGTGCTCAAGGCTAGCACTCTAAACCTGAGTCACAGCTCCACTTCTGGCTTTTTTTTTTGGAAGTTAATTGGAGATAAGAGTTTCATGGGATTTTCTGCCTGGGCTGGCTTTAAACAGCGATCCTTAGATCTCAGCTTTCTGAGTTGCTAGGAATACAGGCCCAGTGCCTGGCTAAATTTTTATTTTCAGTTTGTGTGTTTTGGTTTGAGACAGAGTCTCATCATGTAGCCCAGGCCGGCCTTGAACTCGGTCCTCCCCATAGGGGTTACAGGCTTGTGCCTCTGCCATCATGCTGACTTTGAACTATGAAATTAAATGGAATGGTGACAAGTACATTCAAGGTGACTGCAAAGGCACTTGTGAATTTGAGAGGAAAAACAATCTCTGTAATTTTAAAATAGGAGTGAAATATTCAACTTAAAATGTTGGAAATGAAACTAGGCAAGAGCTTAATGGAATTTGCAAGTCTGTAGTCTTAAAAAGGAGCTCACAAAGGAGGCTATCTCCCTTTGGCAGACCATTAGAGGAACATGATTTTTTAATGTTTGCCAGCTCCCTGTTGCAGTCAATCAATAATACTTATTTTAAAGTGGGGTTTTTAAAACTAAGCTTACAAATAAGAATCAATTTTTTTGTTCCCACTCATGTATTTTAGTAGATTTCAAAAATAGAATGGAGAAAGAACTGATAGAGAAACAAGTATACATACAGAAAGTACAATACAATAATAGAAAAAGAATAAAAGAGGAAGAGATTTATTTTAGCATTTATTTGCCCCTCACTATGCAGAGAATTGTACAAGCTCCATGAGACTAAAAGGGTCATAAGGGAACTGAGCTGTATTTGGGAAACAGATAACATATGTAACTGAAAGTGAATAGAACGTATAAACAAATGAGAGTATATAACTGTCATTCCAACACTGAGTGCTAAGAAAACAAAGATTAGGTTCTGGGGTAGCCATTGAAGGCTTCTTGCGCCAAATGATTGGAACTTGGCTTCTTTATGGCTTGGATTTGTTGTTGTTGTTGGTCATGGGTCTTGAACTCTAGGCCTGGGCACTCTCACTGAGTTCTTCAGCTCAAGGCAAGTGTTCCACACGTGAGCCACAGTGCCACTTCCGGTTTTCTGGTGGTTAATTTTCTGGTGGTGAGAAAAGAGTCTCACGGACATTCCTGCCCAGGCTGGCTTTGAACCTCGATTCTCAGATCTCAGCCTCCTCAGTATGTAGGATTACAGGCGTGAGCCACCGTCGCCTGGCTTATGGCTTAGATTTTTACAGCTATCTGATTAGGAAAGGGATGTCATAGCCCAAGCAAAGACACATGATCAGCAAATCCAGAGATAGGTTTGGGTAGGGGTGTTGAATTGTAGGGATACAATTGGAACAGATTTAAAGCTAAGGTTGGCTAGCTCTTTGAATGCCATGTTCAAAATCCTGTGTAATAAAAATAATGAAGTAAGTTGATTTAGATACCTGTAAGAAAATGGAGGCAGTGAGATCTATAGCCAGTACGAAATGTTTAGTGACTACATTCATATTAACTAAGTATCTCCTTGATCCTGACGCTTTTATATTCTGCACTCTGTTTTATTTCATTGTGGGCTTTGGTATCTAACAAGTCAGAGAAGGCCAAAGGAAAGGGTACTACTGAGAAACTATTTGTAAGCAATTGAACATGAGACACACAAGCACATAATTGAAATGTTGAGAAAATAGTGTTAGGAGAAGAGAGATCTAAAAGGTTTTTTCTTTGTCTTTGGAGTTGGAAGCTGTTGAAAACTTGTTTCATTTTCTTTCTTGCCAGAGCCCTGCTTATCCAACTTAAGATGGGTGTTCTGCTGTGTGGGTGCTACATGTTAGCACACATTAATGTAAAAACTTTTATGGGAATATTCATAGCTACATAACTCACAGTAGCCAAAAGTAGAAGAAACAACCCAAGTCATACTACTAAGGTAGTATATCTATCTATTGTTTGTATAAAGAAATTCCAGGGTGGGAAAGCTCGGCCTGTGGAAACATTGGTATATGAAGGGGAAGATTTGAATGCTTTTCATTGATTCCCTCCACTGCCTGCCCATGTTGATAAGTTTACGTGGCCCATGAAGTTATAAATATCTAAATGGCCTTGTCAGAAAAAAGAATTTGGATGCCACTAAAGGAGTAAGGAGATCATTTGTAGCTTTAATTATATAAATCCAGTTCTAGGGTAGAATTTCTAGTTCTCAGGGTATCTCTGTATGATAGCATGTATATGTGCATCTGAATGTATATGTGTATGAATATATTCTCACATACCACAATCACCATTTTGAAGTATACTGTCCAGTGGTTTTTCAGTCACCAACTTGTACAACCATCACTGCTAATTCCAGAATTTTTTCATCCACCAAAAGAACCCTGAAAAATATAAAAAAGACAAGACAGTAGCAAACCTTGACAAAAATCTATCGTTCTGATTTTAACAAATATTCCTCGTTTACCTTCCCTCATTCACTTGCAACCATAATTCTACGGGATCTGGACTTGCCCATCATGCTCCTGTCTTGATTTCTCCCCTCTTGCTGCTGAGCTTTGCTTGGTCAAATTCCCCTCTCTTCTGTCGGTGAGGTCTGGGTCTTAAGGTCACTGTGTGGCTAGCACAATCATTGAGACACATCACACTGGTAACCTATGTACAGTCTCTCATTAGCACAGCGTAACAACCCAGTTTCCCTTTGGTGTTGGCAGGTGAAACAATTGGTTTCTGTTTACAGGATCACGTTGTATGCAAAGTAAGTCTTCCCACATAGTTCGATGAGATAGTGGTGTGCAAAATCTAGGTCTAATTAAGGGAATTCAGTTTGCACTTTGTGCTTCTCACTGGGGGAGATGGTGAGACACTATTTTTAAGTTCTTTGGTTTTGGATGAATAGCTAGATTCTAATTCTTGCCACTCGGGTGTGACATACGTGGTTTTGTGTGTTATGTCACTCTTACTCAGAGTAGGGCTATGTGTGTGTGGTTTGTATCCTTAAGTGTCTGGCTCATAGATAGCACTCATTAAATCCATGTTGAAAAACTGTTTTCCTACCTGTTCTATGGAGCACTAGGCTTCTGTGGAGAAGTTGAAAACATTTGACTGATCCTGCATTTAAAACATTTTAAATTACTTATGCTCTACTAAAACAGGAGTATACTCAAAATGTACCCCATTCCTTATATTGGCAGACTAGATCACTTATCCCTATTCAGTTCTTAAACAGTTGAAAAGACTATTGCTGTCTGGAACTATTTATTTTTCACTCTGCTTTTACGACTGTAAGACTCATAGAAACAAAAGCTAAAGCAGTAGTGATTGTAGTAGCCCAGTGGGCTAAGTACTTGGGCTTTAGCATCATTCTTCCCCATTTACATCTTACTCCCACCTTTCACTGGTTGTGTAATCTTCAATAACTCATGTCACCTCCCTTGAGTCTGTATCTTCATCTATGATGTAAGACTAGTAAGAAATGTATGAGGAATAAAATGGCAACAGGGCTCAGTCAGTGTTGGCTGTTATTGTTATTTTATCCTTAACTCTGAAAGTCAACATTTTGCTGGATACCTGTGGGCTCATACAAAAATTCTCGCTACTCAGGAGAATGAAGGTTCTAAGCCAGCCAGGGCATACAAATTCAAGAGACTTGTCATCTTGCTAACCAGCAAAAAGCTAGAAGTGGAGGTGTGCCTCAAGTGGTAGAAGATCTGTCTTGCAAGCGTGAGGCTGTGACAAATGGGTGGGTGGGGTTGAAACTTTGAGAAAGAGTCCTTGTAGTTTAGCACAGTTCTACATAGGTACCACAGGGAAACCTTCACATTGAATTTGATCCTTTGGCTATCTAATGTAGAGACTGCATGTAACTTGTTCTGGCTCTAGCTCTTTAGCTAAACAGTTCAATGTAAAACTAATGGCCATAGAAAGAACCTGTCTGTAAAACTGCCAGTAAAGATTGCTTCATGTGTTCAGTTCTCAGGAATTTCCCTTCCTCCTTTAATGAGCCTGGTACTGTAATGAAACCCTTGTGTCCTGTCATATGAGTGATTCTTTCCAGAAACTCTACGAGGTAGGTAATGCTGCCCTTGTTCAAGCTGTTAAGTAGCTTGACCACCTACAAGAGTGTGCTCTGACCATTAGAACTTGCCAGGAGCAAGTTCTTCTTTCTGACGGTTGTTATTGATTCAGAGAAGTTTTCCTTTGCTCTGGATGCCCAGAAGCCTGCCTTGTACCACATTGCTGCCACCTCTCCCTTGCTGCATGGCTCCTCTGTTTTTCCTTGAGTATGACATCCATTTCATTCTATAGAATATGACTTATTCTCAGCCACTAAAAATCTGGGCAAGTTTTGAAGAATTCATGAAGTATTATGTTTTGTTTCAATTTTATTTTTTATATTTGATTAGTGTATATCAGTTATTGTGGGGGAGGGATTTCATGTTAGTTCACACATGTTCATATTGTATTCCAATCAGTTTCACCCCCTCTATCAAACTCCCTCCCTTCCTCCTCCTAAGAAATAGCTTTCCCAACAGCTTTCCAAATTGCTTTTCTTCTATTTTATTCTTTTCTTGATTTTTTTTTTTTGGTTGGTCGTGGGGCTTGAACTCTGGGCCTGGGCGCTGTGCCTCAGCTCTTCAGCTCAAGGAGAGCATGCTAACACTTGAGCCACAGGGCTGCTTCCGGATTTCTGGTGGTTTGTTGGAGATAAGAGTCTCACAGACTTTTCTGCCTGGACTGGCTTTGAACTGTGATTCTCAGATCTCAGCCTCCTGAGTAGCTAGGATTACAGGTGTGAGCACCAGTGCCCGGGTTATTTTATTCTCTCCTTAATGTAATTTTTAGGTATCTCTGTATGAGCAACTCAGTAAAAAATGGTGAGCAGATATATATTTTGTTGAAATAAAGAATGTGGTGATTGTGTGGGTACGGGTGAACTGGTAGAGCATTTTGCTTAGCAGGGGTAAAAAAAGCCCGGGATTTAATATCCAGGACCTAAGAAGAAAAAAGAATCTGGATGGTAATAGAAGTTAAGTATTTCTTTCACATCGTAGTTCTTATTCTTACTCTCGAAATTGTGAAAATAAATGTATATCACAAATGTGAGTTTTCTGTTGTTTTCTTTTTCTTTGCAGATTAATGATGCTTGAACTGAGCTGTTAAGGTAAGGTTTAGGACCTGTGTATCTTTTTCTTTTCAGACTTACTTGAATTTAGTTGTATAATGTAAGTAATGTTTAACTATAGTGGAGATTATTGTCTTTGGACAATCATTCCAAATTGGAATTTAAGAGATTTTATATTACATTTTAGTTAAAATTTTAGAATAACATCGTTAGATACTTTGATTTATTTAAATACTTAAAGAAATTTCAAGGAATTCTCTTTTTAGAGCATAAGAAAGAAACATTTTTAATGTCCATATGCTCATTGTGATTTTGTTAATGTATAGATTGAATGAAATTGGCTAGTTAGATGTTTATTAGTGGAAATTAAAATAATTTGTGGGGCTGTGAAGGTGGCTCAGTGGTAGAGCGCTTGCCTTGCATGCATGAGGCCCTGGGTTCGATTCCTCAGCACCACATAAGAAAAAAGAAAAAAAGCCAGAAGTGGCACTGTGGCTCAAGTGGTAGAGCGCTAGCCTTGAGCTGAAGAGCTGAGGGACAGCGCCCAGCCCCAGAGTTCAGGCCCAACGACCGGATCCCCCCCAAAAAAATTTTGTGTACTTACACCACCATGTACGTTTGTATATAACTTGTTAGAATCAAAGAGGTAGTAATGTATATAATAATTATGTTAACAAATAGGAAGGTATGTGTGGGGGGATTCCCAAACTGTAGATTGGAAATATTTTAAAAATTGTTCCTGCCAGGTGCTGGTGGCTCATGACTATAAATCCTAGCTACTCAGGAGGCTGAGATCTGAGTATCGCGGTTCAAAGCCAGCCCAGGTAGGAAAGTCCATGAGACTCTTATCTCCAATTAACCACCTGAAAATTGGAAAGTGGCACTGTGGCTCAAAGTGGTAGAGTGCTGGCCTTGAGCGAAAAAGGCTTAGGGACAGTGCCCAGGCCCTGAGTTCAGGCCCCACGAGTGACAGGCATACCCATAAAGATTATTCCTTATTTCCTGGTGTGTGGGGTTTGCATACCCCAAATTTCTTTGGTCAGAATAATGACAGAGAGTAGGAAGTCCTGCATTATTATGAAAAAATGATTATCAAAGTGACCTAATAAAAATTCTAACATAAAATCTCAAGGGATTCTTAAAACTTAATTTGGTAGCTGTTTGTAACTACTAGTATCTAAACTGTACACCAGCAACTAAGTATATATAATTACACATGATGTATTTTTCATGACACGTAACATGGGAGGCTGGTTTACACCAGCATCATCACAAATACACTGATGCACTATGAGGACTGGGTCATAAGAATTTTTCAGCTGTTTTATAGTCTTTGGGCCTACCATTTTATTTATATATATTTACATATTTTGTCTGATGTTGAGTCATTTGTTAGGTGGCACAACTAGTTTGTTTGCTTTTTTGTTTTGGTCATCTTTTGTTGTATTTAAGCAAGATTTCAAAAAAATTAAACAAAAGTTCTAATTTAGGGAATTGTTACCTGTGCTAGAAAATTAAGAAGGTTGAGGTCTTTTTACTAAATGTAGTCAGGGCATTGACAGAACATCACCTTTGATATAAGTGTGGCTATATTTAAATGAGTTAAAATTACATAAATGAGGCTGAGGTGTAGCTCAGTGGAAGATTAAGTGTAATTATGCACACAGCCTTCCCTGTGTTTAATCCCCAGCACAAAAAAAAGGCACATTTGGTTCCTCCCATCAATCACATGTAATGACTGTCATAGTGAATGTTTCCATCATTGTATACAATTCTCTTTTAAAGTTTATTTTCCTCTAGAAATTTTAGTATACTTAAAATGTTTAGTAATGAAATAGATACAGATTAAATGATAAAGTTTGATTCAAAATAACTAGGGACAAAAATGAGTTAGGGTTTTATGGAAGAAACTGGATTTAGCATACACTGATAATTGATAAAGGTGGAATTAGGGCTCATGGGGGTTCAGAAGTTTTGAATATTTTTCAGTACGTTCGAAATGTTCCATAATAAAAATGGAACAAAAACTCTCATTAGGAGCATTGCTCTCATTGGCACTTAGAAGCAGCTGTCAAGAGGCACCAGCGATTCCACTCCCACAAGGCTGGTTCTTGGAGTATAGGAAAGTTGAATCTTGTCCTTGGACTTCCTTTAAAGGGGTAGTAGCACACTTTCCTTCCAGGTCTTTTTCATTCTATTCACAACCGTACAGGCTCATATGTGCTAAGAGTTGGAGCTGCCCAAAGGAGTTTTGTGAATACAGAATGCTAGATTATATTATTAAAAAATTCCATTGCTACCGACACTCATTTTAGCAACTTAAAATAGTGCTCCTAATAAAGAG
Organism: Dipodomys spectabilis; assembly: GCF_019054845.1. Taxonomy (NCBI): domain Eukaryota; kingdom Metazoa; phylum Chordata; class Mammalia; order Rodentia; family Heteromyidae; genus Dipodomys; species Dipodomys spectabilis. The sequence continues at coordinate 3,159,495 of NW_024870738.1, forward strand.
AAACTCCATTTACTCAGTGGTTGGTTTATTTCATTTCATACCCCAGTCAGTGAGCTTCTCGAAATCTCTGGCTTTTCTGCTTAACATTTCCTTTGTCTAGAGAAAGAAGAGGGAGAGGTAGTACCTTAGCACAAGGAGCACCATCAATGAACACCATCCATAACTCAGCACTAGAGGGCTATTTGGAATTGTTAACCATCAATGAACACTATCCATAACCCAGCACTAGAGGGCTATTTGGAATTGTTAAGGAGTCTTGTGGACTTTTGTCCCTTTAACCGGCAGAGTGGCCTGTAGTCAGCTGGGCAGGATTATCTCTAAGTGTTGGGATGGGACTCAGATTTTGCCTGGGGTCCTAGCTGCAGTACTAGTGTTGACCTGTGAAAGGGAAAAGTAAGCCCCTTCTAGCTCTTCCAGGACACAATGGGAAGGGATTGTCTCGCACCTAGCAGAAAATGACAATTCTTGTTAGTTAGGGCTTCCCTTTACAAAGAGGAATCCAGGCTGTATGTTTTATTTTTACTTAAGTGGTAGTAGCCCTACAATCATGCAGAGGAGTGTTGGATGTAAAAGGATGTAATGCTACCTTTTTCTGTTCCAGGGTTTTGAAGTCAAAAATCATTAATAATGGCAGGAAAATCCTCACTTTTTAAAGTAATTCTCCTTGGAGATGGTGGAGTTGGGAAGAGTTCTCTGATGAACAGATACGTAACTAATAAGTTTGATGCCCAGCTCTTCCACACAATAGGTGTGGAATTTTTAAATAAAGATTTGGAGGTGGATGGACATTTTGTTACCATGCAGATCTGGGACACGGCTGGGCAGGAGCGGTTCCGAAGCCTGAGGACACCATTTTACAGAGGTTCTGACTGCTGCCTGCTCACTTTTAGTGTGGATGATACACAGAGCTTCCAGAACTTGAGCAACTGGAAGAAAGAATTCATATATTATGCAGATGTAAAAGAGCCCGAAAGTTTTCCTTTTGTGATTTTGGGCAACAAGATCGATATAAGTGAACGGCAGGTGTCTACAGAGGAAGCCCAAGCCTGGTGCAGAGACAACGGCGACTGTCCTTACTTTGAAACCAGTGCAAAAGATGCCACCAATGTGGCAGCAGCCTTTGAGGAGGCAGTTCGAAGAGTTCTAGCTACCGAGGATAGGTCAGATCATCTGATCCAGACAGACACGATCAATCTCCACCGAAAGCCTAAGCCAAACTCATCTTGCTGTTGATTGTAAGAGATAGTCCATGCATTCTAACCAGCTCACATGTTTACACACAGTAAACATGAGGGTGGCTAAATGAATTAGCGTTTGCAGCAGTGTTCATTTACTAATAAAATTAAACTAATGTATATTGCTGCTTCATTAATTGGTGGCAGAAGGGACACATCCACTCTGGGGAAATCTATTTACTTAGTAATGGCACCTTACACTTAGAAATTGTAATGGTTGTCTGATGTTTCTTTAATTTAAAATGTTAAGTTAGCACTAATGAAATGACCATGAATTTAATTGTACTTCAAACAAAAATCTTGGATATTCTGGAAGTTATACTTGTGTGTCCCCACCCCCCCCCCCGAAAAATGGAAAACTACTTTTATATGTGTATATTTTTATGTAATTAGCATTCTATTCTTGGTTCGGGGAAATAATTCCTAAAGCAATAAGCATTAAAGATTAAAATCTAATGTGTTTCTGTTGCATTGCTTTATATATTTATTTTTTTACTTCTCACGTTTATTCTCCATTGCATTTGAATTGATCTCACAATTGTTCCTCGTTCATGTGCCACACAGGCACTCAGCCCCTTCCTAACAGCTTGGAGGAAACAGTAGAGATGGTACTTTGTGAGAGGGTAAATGAAGACAACTTGATTTGCTCAGGTATGTGTTTAGTATCTTTTCTATCATTGAACATGCTCTCGGGTCCCCTTCTCCCCACCCCATAAATAATAGGTGTGACTGCAAAGACCAGACTGAAAGCAAATTGGTCATTCAGGAGTCAGGTTCATATGCTGTGCCACCAATGAGTCCTATTCTCCAGAGGCAAATCAAAGTCTCCACTGCAGTTGATGTGGTCGGGACCCTCCCTCAACTGTGTGTGTGGAGCTGCAGGGTTACTAAAGGCCATGACAGGTAGGGAACAAGAGATAATTGTCATGCAGGGAGTGTAGAATTTGAATAATTTGATGTAATGATACATTTTTCTTCCAATCCCACTCGTTGGAAACTACTGAGGGAAAAGTCTTGTAAGGCAGTAAAAGTGTGAAGTAGAAAAAAACAGACAAAAGTAGTACTGAGTGAAAGGTCTGGACTGGCTATATTTTCTGGAATGCCCGAGACTGACAACCAGGAAGTGAAGTGACAGAACGCTGGAGTAGGTGTATGAGCAGAGCAGAGACTGGTAATATCTATATATTCAGATCTTGGACATTGAAGTATCCTAGGAAATTCCCGGCTATACAAAGAGGGTAAAACCATGTTTGTGGACGTTATCTATACCAAGTATAAATGTGTAAGGGTAGTGCTGGCATGCATGTGTCCAGTGCATCCTGATTTTTCTCATGACTCATCTCACCCCATCACTCTTCTGCTCCAGAATCTGCGGAGACATTACGTACCACATCTAAGTTTTGGCAGATTAGCATTTTCAATGTTCAGTGCCCTGGCTTTCCAGTTGACACTGTGGTTCAGTGTTTTCTCTGGCTAAGCAAACCCAACTCTGTGTCTGTAATAGCACTGTCCTATGAGGTCTACCTGAGGTTCCATTCACTGCTAGACTCTTTCCTTGAACTCCAATGAAAGAACCAAATGGGAAAATTGCTACTTTACTGGTAATTTACATGGTGTACACGCCTAGTAACCATCTCACCTTCACAAACATGGAGAAAAGGCCATTACAGTCTGGTGTTCACCCCTAAATCTTGCTGTAACACGCTGCTGTTCCTGGTTGGCTGGAAGTATATGCTCAGTGAGGGTGGGGCAAGTTATAAACAGTAACTACATGTTTGCAGCTCTCCTATTAGCATGTCTGAAAGCACTTGGGGATTTCTCCATTATGAGTACCATTCCTGTTCCCAAAGCTCTGGAACCTAGCTGGAGGTGATCTGAGCTGTCTAATGGATTAACAGTAGTTTGTAGACTTTCAATAGAGAAGCAGGATGAAAAGTGGGCAAAGGGTATTGAACAGCACTTTAAAAGTGGACATCAGCCAAGTGCCCATGATTCATGCCTGTAATCTAGCTTCTCAGGAGGCTGAGATCTGAGGATCGTGGTTCAAAGCCAGCCAGGGCAGAAAAGTCCTTGAAACTTATCTCCAGTTAAACAGCAAAATACCATAAGCAGAAGTGTAGCTAAAATGGTAGAGCACCAGCCTGAAGGAAAAAAGCTAAGCAAGAGCTCAATGCCCTAAGTTCAGGCCCTAGTATCAGCACACACACACACATACATACACACAAAAAAAGACATTAAGTCACCACAAGTGTGGACATATATGTATTTAAGATTTCAAATAGAGTAAAAATGATAGTAGCAACTTCACACAAGCATACAAGATAAAGCGTAGATTTTCTTGCTCAAAAGCTTTTCGTATTGAACACTCTTCAAGTGTCACATAAAAAACTGGCTATATTACTTGCTTTTCCACAGATATACTATTTTACAGTCAAATCATAGAGGAGACCCCCTCCTGGGTCCCACTGATTTATAAACTAAAAGGCCAAGTGAAAACATAAATGGAATCCAAGTTGTTTTTTTTTCCTGGGAGGGGGAGGGGAGTGAACTTGGATCCTGGTCACTGTCTCTGAGCTTTCACTTAAGGCTAGCGCTCTACCATTTTGAGCCACAGTGCCACTTCCGGTTTTCTGGTGGCTCCTGTAGATAAGAATCTCACAGACTTTTCTGCCTGAGCTGGCTTTGAATAAGGAGCCTCAGATCTAAGCCTCCTGAGCAGCTAGGATTACAGGTGTGAGCCACTGGCACATGGCCCAAGCTTATTTTTAATAACAGTTCTCAAATCACACTCTTTTAGGAATAGATATCGAGTCTCATTTAACCCTTAGTTTACTGTTTAAGAAAAAGGAAATCTAAGAACATAATGTGACAGATGCCGCATATTTCTTTGTGGACTGTAATGTCCAGGATTCTAAAACTATAGAAGAATCACTATTCTCAGTATCTGACATGCAACATTTTCGTACTGCAAAAGCTTTTGGCTTTAGATTCTTAAGTAGTACTGGGTATTATAAGCCTTTTTAAATAACATTTCCAAATGTATATAAATAGGTCAAAATGTATGCTATTAATTCTATTGACTTCTGCAGAATCTTTGTGCATGTTTGCTGCTGCTGGGGCTTGAACTCAGGACCCCAGCGCTGTCTCTGAATTCTGTACTCAAGACTAGCACTCTACCACTTGAGCCACAGCTCTTCCTCCAGCATTTTTTTTAGGAGGGGGTTAACTGGAGATGAGTCTCATGGATTTTCTTACCTGATCTGGCTTTGAACTGCAACCCTCAGATCTCAGCCTCTTGAGTAGCTAGGATTAGAGGTATGAGTCACCAATACCCAGCTTACTTCTGCAGAATCTTTTAGTTTAAAATCTACCAAACCTTGAAGATATTTGTTTTTGAATTGTTATATTAAGATCAAGCCACCTGAATCAAGAAAGCCAAAAGCTTAGTCTCAGTTTTTGAAATAAAAATTTCAAAATTATTAATAAACATCATCATTAATAATTCTGCAAGCAGGGCTGGGAAGGTGGCTCAGTGGTAGAGCACTTGCCTTGCAAGCATGAGGCCCTGGGTTCAATTCCTCAGCACCACATAAGCAAAAAGAGAAAAGCTGGAAGTGGCGCTGTGGCTCAAGTGGTAGAGCGCTAACCTTGAGCTGAAGAGCTGAGGGACAGCGCCCAGCCCCAGAGTTCAGGCCCCACGACTGGAACCAAAAAAAAAAAAAAAATTCTGCAAGCATATTAATACTGATAATCAACATGAGACTGCATTATTTTAGAATATTTAAGCAATTATATTACATTTAGATAAACAGACACAGATGAGTTTTCCAAGTTGTTTAATAAGTTTACTTACAATGCACACATTCCTGAGTATTCCCTATTGTGATGACATCATTGTTTTTCAGGACTTTTCTGCACTCAGCTTAAAAGGTGCTTCTTCCCAAGAAACTGAACTTTTCTGTCAAATGCACTTGACCGAATAGGAGAATTGGGCTCATAAAATGGGTTCATTGCAAACTAGGAAAAGAAGAGAGGACTAGTGAGCTTATCAAAGCAGAGGATGACAAATCACAAGTCCTTAAAAGGAAATTATTTTCTAGGTTTTTTGTTGTTTTTTTTTTTTGGTCCGGTTGTGGGGTGTGAACTCTAGGCCTGGGCGCTGTCCCTCAGCTCTTCAGCTCAAGGCTAGTGCTCTACCACTTGAGCCACAGTGCCACTTCCGGCTTTTTTCTTATGTGGTGCTGAGGAATCGAACCCAGGGCCTCAGGCATGCAAGGCAAGCGCTCTACCACTGAGCCACCTTCCCAGCCCTTATTTTCTAGTTTTAAATTTTAAAAGACATTTTAAAAAAGTCTGAGGATTTCATTTTTAAGATTCATTGAAAATGTTCCATTGTTAAACACTAACATCTCCTAAAGAGAATTTTTCTTAGGGTGCTTTAGCTTTGAGAAGTACCTGTGGCTAAACTAATAGTTGTGTGCCAAGTATTGCCTGTGCAAATTCACCCTCTTGTGAAATACTAGTCTAATGTATTCATAACAAATATACGGACTGTCAAACCCTTTGGACTATATAAACAAATATAAAACCTGACATACATTTAGAGTTACAAAAACAGTGACACCATACTGCTGCGTAGTAACTTATTTTGTATATGTGTTTATGTCAGTACTAGGGATTGAATTCAGGGCTTTGTGCTTGCCTTTAGCTTTTTCACTGGAGGCTAGCACTTCATCAGTTGAGCTATACATCCACTTTTGGCTTTTTGATGGTGAACTGAAGTATTTATCTACTTGGGCTGGCTTTGAACTATGATCCTCAGATCTCAGTCTCCTGATTAACTGGGATTAGTGCCCAAGCAAGTAACTCTTAATGGGACTTCTTTTTTGAGACAGTCTAACTGTATAACCCAGATTGGCCTTGAACTATAGATATTCCTGTCTCAGTTCCTGAGTGCTGTGATTATAGAAATGTATTACCTTGTATGATAACTTGTTATCTGTGCATGTAATATTCTAGCACAGGTCTAAGTAACAGTTCCCTTAGCTGATATAGTAAATGTATTATAACATGTGAGAAAAAGTACTTGTCACCTTTGACTAGAAATACTGAATGTCCAATTTGTTATTGTGCTTTAGGGAAGGAGAAACAAAGGAAGAGGCAACAATGCTTGATAAGAAATGTACTCGTTACCTTGCCCATGTAATTGTAACCCCTCTGTACGGTATTTTCACAATAATAATTTAAAAAACGCAAATATAAGCATAGACCATACTTAAGAACATACTGTTGTTGGCACTATAGTCTGACATCCTATTACTACTTGATTTGTCAATTTAATATATCCATTTAAAAAACAAACAGGTGGCACCATTGTCCTCAAATGGCTATTCGATGATAAAAGAATCACTTCTGCTAGGCACCGGTGGCTCTCACCTATAATCCTAGCTACTCAGGAGGCTGAGATCTGACAATGCTGGTTTGAAGCCAGCCTGAGCAGACAAATCATCTCCAATTAACCAGCAAAAAGCTGGGAGTAGAGGTGTTGCTCAGCTGCTAGAACAGCAGCCTTGAGCAAATTAGCTATGTAAGAGAGTGAGGCACAGTTCAAGCCCCAGTAGTGGCACATATACCACCAACAAAACCACAAAAACCACTTCCTATCAATTTGTGATCTATAGTCATCACTGCAAGTTATTTGTAAACTGCAACTGATTTGTAAAGTCAATGGAAAAAGTTTTTAAAGCATTTTCCCTAAGGTAGACTGCATTCTTGCTCTTTAGGAATCCATAATAAAGTCAAGTCTCTTAACCAAAGGGGAAGAATGACACTGACTTACCTTCACAGTAACTTAAAACTCACTACCCTGACTTTTTGTGAATATCATTTGATTTGGCAGGGAATACTTGGCCACTGGGAAAATTGGCAGAGCTAGTTCTAACTGGGTGAAAGCTAGTCTAAAATGAAAGCTGCATCTTGAGAGACATGCTTAAACAGGGCAGTCTCCTGTCAAAGCCAGAATCCCTTGTTACAATCAGACTTTTAAAAATTGTAGACCTTACCTTACCTTTATGTATAAATCATAGACATCAGTGAAGAAGTTCTTTATTCCATCTTCTTGCCTTACATCATGAAGCATAATAAATCTCATATGTGAGACAATTAAGGTATAATTTTTATTCAAACTGAAAAATTAAAAGCAATTGGTGGTTCATGCCTGTAATCTTAGCTACTACTCAGGATGCTGAAATGTGAGGATAGCAGTTGGAAGCTTGCTGGGCCAGGAAAGTCTACAAGGTTCTTATCTTCATTTCACTACCAAAAAGCCAGAAGTGGTTCTTCAAATTAATCATATGTACTATTTTGCAATGGGAGAGTTGAATGTATAAACTGTTTAAAGACAACTTTGTTTTATCTTAGAATATAATCTTTAAAATTAAAAAACAAAGCTAGGGGCACAGCTTAAGAGCAGAGTACCTACCTAGCAAGCATAAAAGCCCAAATTCAAATGGCAAAAAAATAAAGTTAGAAAACAGATATAAAGCCAGACACTGGTGGCTCATACCTGTAATCCTAGCTACTCAGGAGGCTGAGATCTGAGGATCACAGTTTGAAGTCAGCTTGGGCAGGAAAGTCTGTGAGACTCTTATCTCCAGTGAATACTACCCCAAAAAGCTTGAAGTACAGCTATGGCTCACATGGTAGAGGATTAGCCTTGAGCTAAAAAAGCTCAGGAACACTGTCCAGGCCATGAGTTGAAAAGTCTCAAGACCAGCACTAACAAAAAACATATATAAAGAAAACTCACCCTTAGTATCATTCAGATAAACCTTCATTTTATATGAGACTTTGTTTGAAAATTGAAATTATATTAAATACAATAAAAATTATTTTTTAATAGAAGTAACCCCCAAAAGGAAGTTCCCATTTTGATCTGAGTCTTTAAAGTCTCCAAGTTCAAAATCTAGCTTCTATGTCTTCACTCCCCCATTCCTCCTCTTTTCCCCTCCTCTTCCTTCTTCTGGCCTCTGTGTCCCCTCCTCCTCTTCTTCTTCCTTCTCCTCCTCTCCCACCCCCTCCTCCTCCTTTTTTTGTCTTTTTTGGTGCTGAGGATCAAACCCAGGATGTTGCACTTTGCCCCTGAGCTACATCCCAGCCCTGTTCCATGCTCTTATAGTTTGTAAACCCAACCTTTAATTAAATATATTTCCTAGTAAAGGAAGGATATGTCCTGCAGTGACGAATGCTGACACAAACCACTCATTGAATTTGTCCACGGTTTTCAAATACATGTTGTTTGAAAGCCACATGTTTTCATCCACAAGGTCAAGAGCCGCGTGAGCTATGAACTGGTTCAGATGGCGATGATCATCCTGAATGACAGAGGACAGCAAGAGACATTTCCAGATCACCTCAGGATTACAACAACACATTCTATAAACTCTATATATGATTTCCTAGTGAGATAAAACACTTTATCAGGAGACACAAAAGCTTTATGGTTTTCATAGTTTAAATTGATATCTAAAACTAAAAAGAACACAAAGTGAATTAATATGTTCAAAAAACTAGAGTTTGAGGCTCTGAATTCAATTCCTAGTACTAGGTAAAAAAAAACTACACGAAAATTAGGTTTTTGTGTGTTCCAAGGAAGTTAGTAAACTCTGTAACCAGTTATACATGTGGAAAAAAATACTATACTTAGGGGGGAAAGGTAGATCCAGACTTTATGAGTCTCATAGTTTATTGAGGACATGGAAACTGTGTAAGTGGCTGTGGATCAGAGCACCCTTCAGGTCAAGTAGGTGGTGAAGGAGAAGGTATAGATAAGTGGTGCCATGCATTCAGGACAAGGGCCAGAGCCAGCAGGGAGAATGGAGCTTCCTGGGCAGCAGCAACAGAAAAGTAGGCTGGAACCCACCTCACAAAGAGGCCTCCTTCAGGTGGACAGGACTTATATGACATAAAGATGTGGGAATCATGGGAGGCCACCAGACTCAACTCAGCTTCAGCTACGGAAAGTCATTTGGGATAACCAGTGGTTCAAAGCCAGCCTGGGCAGAAAAACCAGAAACTCTTATTTCTAATTAGAAGGCAAAAAGCCAGAACTGGAATTGTGGCTCAGATGGTAGAGCAGCAACTATGATTGAAAAAGCTGAGCCAGAGTGTGAGGTCCTGAGTTCAAGCCCCAGTGATAACATCCAAAAAAAAAAAAAAAAAAGGAAAAAAGAAAGGAAATTTCAAAGAATACCTATTATGACTGAATAATGTTCTCCTCAAAATTCATATGCTGAAATCCTAAGACCCAGTACCTCTGAAGGCAGCCTTAGTGGGAAAAAAAAAGGGTCACTGCACATAAGGTTAAGATGACGTCATACTGGCATAGGATAGGGCTCTATTCCAATAACTGGTGTCCCTATAAAAATGTGAGATTTAAGTCAGGTATAGTGATTCATGCCAGTAACCTTAGATACTCTGGAAGTGGAAGGCGGGAGGATTTCAGTTTGAGGACTGAGCAAAAATACTTCATGAAACTCCATCTCAAGCAGTGAAAAGTTGTCATCCTAGCTATGCAAGAAGCTTAAATACAAAGTAAACCAGATCCAGAGAAACATAGGTTGCATGGTTTCCCTCATTTGTGATAGCTAGAGGGTGCCTATAAATCTACAAGTAGGGCTGGGAAGGTGGCTCAGTGGTAGAGCGCTTGCTTTGCATGCATGAGGCTCTGGGTTCGATTCCTCAGCACCACATAAGCAGAAAAAGAAAAAAGCTGGAAGTGGCGCTGTGTCTCAAGTGGTAGAGCGATAGCCTTGAGCTGAAGAGCTGAGGGACAGCGCCCAGATCTAGAGTTCAGGGCCACGACCGGACCCCCCCCCCCCAAAAAAAAAAAATCTACAAGTAAACACTGGATGGTTAAAGAGAAAATACACTAGGGCATGACAAATTACACAGGACTCTAGGTATACACAAACAAAGGAGGATATTCTTAGGAGAGGAACACAAAGGCACAATACCTATGTACATCTGAAAATATAAATTAATAATTATCAAAATGAATTCCGGGAAATAAAAACAAGAGTTTTTTTCTTTGTTGCTGCTTATGTTTTCTTTTCCTTTTGTTTGTTCATTTATCTATCTTTGGGAGGGTAGGGGGGACATAGAAATAGAGGGACAAAGGGTGAACCAATGCATTAATGGTACTCAGTAGACACGATGTTGAAAATGAACTATACAACTTTTGGGTGGGGAAAGGAGAGAAAAACTGGGAGAGAATGAGGGAGGTGACATTTATCAAAAAGAAATGTATTCTTTATCTGATTTATATAACTGTAACCCCTCTGGTATATCACCTTTATAGTAACAGTAAGACATGGATTAAAAATAGGCTTAAGTAAGGCAATGGCAGTCCAGTCAGGACAAAAAGTGAGACCCTATACAAAAAATACTGAAATCAGAAAGAGCTGAAGATATTGTTCAAATGGCAGACTGCCTGACTAGTAAGCATGAGGCTAGGGGAAGGGGGGGGAGGAGCGGGCAGGGATTTTAGTGCCACAATCCCAGATACTACCTTCAGTTGAAGCCTAGCCTGCCTACACTGATTTTAAACGTCTGCCCCCTAAAGACAATACGTTCTGTTGTTTCACACTAGTCAGGTTTAGTACTTTGTTACAATAGCCATAGGAAACTGATACATTGTTCTTGCTGAGGAGATTGGTCCCATGACTGGGCTAGGGGAAAGAAAGCTGCCAGTTGCTCTGGAGTCCCTTACACAGCTAAAGTATGTTTACTTCATTCATGTTACCATGACAAAGCTAACTGAATCCTTAGAGAAATGGATGTACTTTGTTTCCGGCTCACAGCAGTGTTTTCTATGACTTTACAGGAGTGATCACCTTTAAGAGACTGTAGAAATGCTTTAAGAAGGTGAGTGGTAGGTAGCAAGAAAAAGAACTCAGACCAAGTGATCACTTTTCTATGTGCTGTTTTTGCTACAACTCCTCTGGGGTGCACAGAAACTGACTTAATAGCAATGCCCTCAAAGCAACTGTTGCTACAGAGATACTTCAAAACAAAGTTGTTATTTTGTTTTGTGGTTTTTTTTCTTTTGATTACCATCCTGGAGTTTGAACTCAGAGCCTGGGAGCTGTCTTTGAGCTTTTGGCTCAACGCTGGTGCTCTACACTTGAGCAACAGATCCATTTTCTCGCTTTCTATTAGTTATTTGGAGATAAGAGTCTCATGGATTTCCTGCTGGGCAGGCTTTGAACCACAATCCTTAGATCTCAGCCTCATGAGTAATTAGGATTACAGTCATGAGCCACTGGTGTCAAGCAAAACCAAAGGTTTTAGTACAGTGTTTTCATAAGAGTGTATCTCCAGTTAACCAATAAAATGCAAGACTGGAAGCATGGTTCAAGTGGTACAGCATGAACAAACCATTAAGCGAAAGCACAAGGGCCCGAGTTAGGCCTTAGTACCAGGGAACACATACATACACACATACATACACACACACACACACACACACACACACACACACACACATACATACACACACACACAATCTCTACTGTATTTCTGTGGCAAGACTGAAATGGTTGTAAAACGTCTTTCACTTTAAATTGTATATTTAGATTGATTTAAATAAACAACTCCTTATGTTAAAGGACATTAAAGCCTACTTGTGGAAGTTGGAGGAAACAGACCATACTTGCCAGAAAATTATTAGAAACGTGCACTAGCACAAAAAGAGGGAAAGGACTGGGTTGTTCTCAAGAATTAATGACAGTTTGCTCTCAATGGTATGGACCAAGCCATTTCTCTGGAACCATGCTAGATGATAAGAAAATTGGGAGGGAGGGGAAAGAGGAGGGGTCATCACCTCTGGTAGTTCTTTCAAGGTTTTCTATACTTTGCAGCCCAGGCTGGCTTTGAACAATGATCCTCAGGTCTCAGCCTCCTGGGTAGCTAGGATTACAGCAGCACTGCAGAAACCACTGAAAAAAGGTGCTATTGGCCCAGGGCCAGCACAATGAGGAGTAGGGGTTGGTCTCTTTTAATCCTTTCATATACAAATTGATCTATGTCTATCTTGGTGAAAAATCTGATTTAATGAAACAATTAGACTTAGAGGTATTTCAAGGTAGTAAGATGACTCTTCTAGGCCCATTATAGATGGACTGTTTCTCCAGACACTTAAGAAGCAGTATTTCATGGTATGTGACACAATCAACTGAATATCATGGGAAAGAGACGCTTGACAACCATGCCAGTTGTCTCTGCTACACTGTGCTGAATTAAGGTTGAATAATCGACTCCAAAGACATTCCCTGGCTAGCTTCTCTCAGTCTATGGGAATCGACAGAGCATTTAACTGGAGTGGGCTTCAACTGTCTTATCAGTCTAGAACCTTTCCAGTTGTAAAATCTTTTCTACTGTATCATTACAACAGCACAAAAATTCTTATGGCATTTAAGGTTTCATACGCACTTTGGATTCTGCTTTCCCAGCTGGCAAGAATTCCATTTCAAAAACTGGATTGTCATGATGGCCAACAATTACAAAGTAGAAGCTTCCAGACATTCTCTTCAATATGTGGTTCCTAATTAAATGAAAAATAACACACATTTTTTAGCACTCAATATTGAGATCCAAAAATTATTGATAGCAAATTTAGAATTTTTTTATTTCTTAAAGTTGGCACCATCGAAGAAGATACCAAATCGGTATCTTCTTGCTATCTTCATGAGCTTGGCAGGCTTTCCAGTATACTCTTATAGATATGATTTTTGGACCATACAAAGTATAATAAATACTCTGTTGTCAGAGGGAAATTGGAATATCTCCAGCATGAAATCATAAAGACAATATGATCTCATGATCGCCAAGTTTGGAACATTCAGCTCAACATTAAACCCCATGTGTTTAATAGAGTAAGTTAAACTTAATTTGGACTGTACTTAAAAAAGGAGCCAGGAGCTTGTGGCTCATGTTTATAATACTAGCTATATAGGAGGTTGAAAGATGAGAATTGCAGTTCACTTAGGCCTTGAGTTCAAGCTCCATGACCTGCACACACATAAAAAGAGAGAAAAGAAATAATCCAAATAGAACAACAAATGAAGGGCCATGGAACTGATAGGTTGACTAAAGAAAGTAGGAGAAAAGCAGTGACTCCATGGCTTTCAACATGTATTGTCCAAAAGCTGAATTGGCAGATGGGTGGACAGATGGATGAGGGTTCAGTAGGGGGATGGACAGATTTACATTTGTATTTTTAGCAAAGGAGCCTTCAAGTCTTACTAGTAATGTGACCACCAGCCGTCCTTAATCTCTCATGTCTACTTCTCCTTCTGCACAATAGAGACAGCACTGTAGCTACTTTAGGATGTATTAGGAAGATTATTATACAATCTAATGCACGTATGTGGCTCACAGTAAGTGCTAATCTAGACTAAAACGAAAGAATAAATGCATGTTAGGATGTGACTGTTAACTAGGCAAGGTAGGGTAGAAATGTAGTTAATTGGAAATGACCAGTGATCCTAGAAACCAGAGGCAATTGCAGTCCAGAACTGAAGAAACCTCACTGGGCTTCCTGCTGACTCACACAGAAAATGCAATAAAATTTGAAGAAACCTGAAATAGGTTTCTGAATGAATAAAACATTTTATAAAAGAAATCAGGCACAGCAGGCACTTGTATCTTGAAGTAGAAGAGGCTGTGACTGTGGAAGAAAAGGTAGATGGGAGGGGAGACTGTTTTGATATGATGAAAGAGCATTTAATATGTTATTTGGGGAAGAAGCCCATATACTGCAGCCTCTTACTACTAAGACTCCTCTCACTCTTTAGTGGCAGAGCTGAGTAGTTAAAATAGAAACCATTTGGCCTATAAAGCCAAAAAATATTACTATTTTGTTCTTTATGAAAAAGTTTGCCTGAGTTGGGTGCTGGTGTTTCATGCCTGTACTCCTAGCTACTCAGAAGGCTGAGATCTTAGGATCATGCTTCAAAGCCAGCCTGGGAAGGAAAGTCTGTGAGACTTACCTCCAATAACCACCAGGAAATCAGAAGTAGAGCTGTAGCTCAGAGTGGTAGAGTGCTAGCCTTGTGCAAAAGAGTTTAGGGACAGTGCCCAGGCCCTGAGTTAAAGTCATATGACTGATAAAAGTTTGCCCATTTAAGGGGAAAGATAAATATAAAGTATAAGAAAAGAAGTCAGACACCAGTGGTTCACATCTATAATCCTTGCTACTGAGGAGGCTGAGATCTGAGGATTGAGGTTCAGAGATAGCCCCAGCAGATCAATCTGTAAGACAAGTCAGTTAACTTTCAAAAAGCCAGCAGTGGGATGCATGACTCAAGAGGTAGACCCCTAGCTATTAGCAAAAAAGCCGAAAGAGTGAGAGGCCTGGAGATCAAACCCAAGTATAGGCAGAAAAAAGAAAATAAAGACCAAGAGAACAGAAAGGAAAGGAAAGGAAAGGAAGGGGTGGAGAGGCAGATGGAGTGAAGGAGGAAGAAGGGAAGAGGGAAAAAGGGAAGATCCAAATAGTGAAATTGGATCACAAAGGCAACCAAGAATGACAAAAAAGCTATGCAAAACTAGGAAAATTGGCAACAATCCTCCAGAGAAAAGTGATGAGAGGAGGAAAGAGAAGTTGAAATTTGAACCAAGCAAACAATGATATCATGAATCATGAATTCTTGCTGGAATAGGTTCAGGCTGGTGTTTGCCAAGGGAAAGGCTTTCTTCAGCACAAACAAGCAGCAAGAGGAAATATATGCATATAAGGAAAATAACCCATGTGCCACCCCCATACTTGTCCATTTATGGAATCCACAAATGAGAGAAAAGTGTGAAGATAGAATAAAAGGGAAATGAAAGACAGATGCATAGGGGTTCTGTTACAAATCACCCTGCTGGGAAAATGACACAGAGCTTTCTTTATAGACAGTCTGTCCTTGACCAGAGTTGACAAAAACTTGATTTTGTAAACAGCTGAAGAAGCAGGAAGGGCTACCACTCTCCATTTATTCTGTGAGAACAAACCTGACAGGTGAAATGGAAGACGTGAAAATCCTAGGAGAAAAGAACTCTACTATCTCTGGAAGGGAATGCCTGTAATCATTTCGCAGTTGCTTGTAGGCTTCCCACACCCTGGGCCTTGGGCAAAGATGATGCATGCCTTTGCTGTCTACCATATGAACTTTCTGCAAGCATGAAAATGTGCTGTACCCACACTGGACAACATGGGGCCACTGAGTACTTGAAATGTGATTACTGTGACTGTAGACTGGTTTTTCACTCTAATTGACTTAAACCTACATGACTACACGTTGCCAGTGGCTACAATACACACAGGACAGCATAGCTCTAAATCAATGATTCCAAACTAAGTAAATAGTTACTTGAATAATAAATTTAATTAGTAATAAATAACTAAATGACTCCCTGCTGAATAAATAATGCCCCTCTCTCGAGATGTCCACATGCTAATACCTGGAACCTGTACATATGTTAGGGTTCCCGGCATAGGAGAATTAAGGTTGCACATGGAAGTAAAGCTGCTCATCAGCTCACGGTAGAAAGAATGTCCTGGGTTACCTCAGTGAGTCAAGTGTAGTCACAGATAACACTAAAACTGGAAGGAAAGAGCCAGGCATGTTGGTTCATGCCTGTAATCCCAGAACTCAGGTGACTGAGAGAAACCTTGAGTTGGAAGCCAACATAGACTATCTAGGGAATCCCTGCCTCAAAGAAAACACAACATGGAAGGAAGAAGCAACAGAGGAAAGTCAGGGAGAAGTGTGGCTTACAGGGAATAGTCACAAAGATGCAAGATCAATGGCTGTGAAAATAAATGAAGGGGACATAGTGAAGGGATGTGAAGGTGGCCTCTTGAAGCTGGAAAAGATAAGTAAACAGATTCTCTCCAGGGCTTCTGAAAGGCACACAGCCCTGATGATAGCTTGATTTTAGTCCAGCAAGACATGTGAGACTTCCTTCTATAGAACTCTATGATAAAAAATTTGTGTTGTAACAAGCAACATGCAGCAATTTGTTATGACAGAAGTAGCAAGCTGATACATATGTCTAAGCTGAAAACACATGGGTAGGAGCATAAAGGAAGGAAAGGCTACGGCAGTGTCAGCACATGGGGAAGGAGGCACATTCTATGCAGAGATGGCCCAAAGGGAATTCACCTCCAGGGATATGAGTCTAAATGCACTTTGGCCATGATGTGCCAATTAGAAAAGAGCTGCAGCAATATGAGGATGACAGTGTGGAAAAGAACAGGGCTGTGGTATTTCCCAGCACCAGTCCCAATACCTCACCCGTTTAATGTTTGCAGAGAGAGCACTGCAGTGTGAACTGTGTGCGCTACTGGCAGGCAGTTATGAGGAGTAGCATTTCAGCATTAAGTTGCTCTACTACTGGAAAGAACCTTCAGAATGCTCCAATGCTCAGAAGATACAGGAGTGGATCTTGAAGACTGATGAGGAAGCCTGTGCTTGGGTGGTTCACAGCATGCCTGTGACAAGCTGCGGGAGTTTGTTAAGGTACCTGTGAAGAAATTACTGCAGTGGCAAGGGAGCCAACTTGGTGGCAGGGTGGCAGGACTGTCACTTGTGAAAACAACAGCTGTCCCTCACTGTCCCACGGTGTCACTAGGGTGACTTGGACTCCTTCTGAGAGGGAGAAAACGAAAACCAACTTAGTGAGATTGAGAAGCTTTCTGTCTTAAGCACGAAGAAATAAACAATGCAGGAAGTAGGCCACCAACTAGTCACAAACACAAACAGGGACCTGCAATCTAGCATCAGAAGAGCAAAGCCTATAGGTGTAATGTGTGTAAATATGGTAAAGAAAACAAATTCCTTTTTAGGTGATGATCAGGAAAAGCAGGGGAGAAAGGTCAACTGCTTCAAGCAGGATGTAGGATCTGGTTTGCTTCCGATTTCTCTGAAGAATGACTTTCAAACAGCAGACCTGGAAGAAATCAGGTTAGGCAGAGTGTACACTTCAAAACAAGTGTATTTAAAAGTATCTAGGCATTTCAATGAATTCAAGCCTACAGGTCCTGGCAAATTATAAAGCTCGGACTAACAAATGTAATTTAGGCACAGAAAAGTGCCATATCCTTAAAGAGATAGGCAGATGTTATTTTAAATTTTCAGAAACAGGAAAATGTAGTAAATGACTGTTTGGGGTCAGATATAACACCAGGAAGTTTTACTATAAACTTATTTAACATAAATTATTTTTAAAAAATGGAATAGGTCACCCAGCGCCGGTGTCTCACGCCTGTAATCCTAGCTACTCAGGAGTCTGAGATCTGAGGAAAGAGAGTCAAAGTCAGCCCAGGCAGGTAAGTCCATGAGTCTCTTATCTCCAATGAACCACCAGAAAACCTGAAGTGGCACTGTGGCTCAAGTGTAGAGTGATAGCTTTGAGCTAAGGGACAGTGCCCAGGCCGAGTTCAAGCCCCATGACCAACAACAACAAAAAATAGAATAGGTCATTGTTTATTCATACTTTACTTATGCTGAGAACAAGCCAGACCAAACCTTTTCTATTTTGGAAGGGAATTATAGTAGGTAGTCAGCAAATTACTATCTGTGATTTGGTTATCTACCTAAGAACAAACTGAAGTCCTGTAGCCTGGGTGATAGATGGTCTTGCTAGAATGGTACTCTGAGAGCAGTCACACTGTTTATCTGTTTACTGTGGTATTCTCAGAGTCACAACAGTGCCAAGAGCACACTGGGCACTTGTTATTTGCAGAATAAGGATGACCTACAGCTGATCTGAGTGTCAATACTCAAAGACCAGTGTGTGGTCTAGGTGGTAAATTTATAGCCCAGCATCTCTGGGGAGGCTTTGAAACTGACCTTAACCTAGTCCATCTCAGCTTTGCTTATGTGTTTTTTTTTTGAGACAGTTTCATGCTAGGTAGCCCAGGCTGGTCCGCAGCTCTTGAATTAAAGGCATGTGCTACCTACCACACCTAGAATTGAATCAGTAACTTGGATGAAGACAATTTACCACGTTCAAAGATAATGCTAATGAAAAAGTTAGGACTGGGTAAAATCTCTATGGCTAGGATAGTTAGGTGGGTTAATAAGACATAACTTAATAGAATGAAACAAAATGAGTCCTGTGCTTGAGTTTGAAAACAATCAACAGAGCCGAGTGCTGGTGGCTCATGCTACTCAGGAGGCAGAGATCTGAGGATCATGGTTTGAAGCCAGCCTGGGCAGGAAAGTATGTGAGATTCTTATTTCCACTTAACTACCTAAAAACTGGAAGTACAGCTGTGACTCAAAGTGGTATAGGACTAGCCTTGAGCAAAAAAGCTCAGGGACAGAGCCCAGGACCTGAGTTCAAGGCCCAGGACTGACCAAAAAAAAAATCAACTTCACAACAATAGCAGGAGTAAAGACTAGTTTAAGAGCAATTTATCTAAATAAATGCCCAAATTTTAATTTACTGTAAGTACACTATCGGTGAAGAAGAGCTAAAACAACCTAGCCTATATTAAGAGAAAAACTATGTCCAAGAGAAGTTGGAAAAATGTCCATGTCCTCTTCACTAATAAAATCTTTGGAGAAGGTACTCATTTCTGGGAAATCACATTTTAAAAGGATCAAGTCCTCCAAACTATGTGGTGTACCTAGGCTAGAGATGCTCTGGAAACAAGAGACAGCTGAAAAACTGAGTTGTGTTAAACTAAGGGGAAAAAAGACTTCATTAAAAAAAGGGGGGTTGACTAGGAATGACAAAGGGTTTCTTCTCTTGGGCAAATTCTAAACACCTGGTAATGACTACCAGCCCTGGTGCTGAGAAAGGTCTAGCAATAAATGGCTGTGATCAATTATTCATGCTGTTATGAGTTTGGAGGGAATGCACTATCTACAGGAGGGCCAAGTATTTGGTAGCTTGGTACTAGACAGGCTTATCCGGAACTGCTCCATATGCCAAGCCCAAGGCTATTCAGTTGAAGTTACCAGGACCAAGTATGGTGGGGTCTGATAGAAAACCACCAGTGGCCGGGCACCAGTGGCTCAAGCCTGTAATCCTAGCTACTCAGGATGCTGAGATCTGAGGATCTTGGTTCAAAACCATCCCAGGGAAGGAAAGTTCATAAGGCTCTTATCTCCAATTAACTACCAGAAAACTGGAAGTGCTGCTGTGTACTCACCTTGAGCTGAATAGCTCAGGGAAAGCACCCAGGCCCAGAGTTCAAGCCTCACAACCGACAAAAATAAACAACTAAAAAGAAATAAAAACAGACTCTATAAAGGAGCTGTCTATGCCTAGACAGCAGTGATTTCAGTTGTTTCATAGACTGGGGCCTGGTGTGGCACAGGGCATGTCTATTGCAATGAGAAACTGTATGAATATTTTTGATAGGTCTGTAATAGCAAAATTTCCTGTTAATATTATGAGCAATGTCCCCTCCCTCAAGTGCTTTGGGGAGAGCATCTTACCTAACTATGCAACTTTAGTACTAAAGGTGTGTTTGGGATAGAGTGTGTCTTCAAGCACTGATGTTGTATTAATAGCATTTACAATGTAATATCTTTTTGACACTGCTTCATCATTACTCCACTCTTAGCTACAGGATGGTGTACTAGTATTCGGAAAAGACTCTCATGTCATTTCTGGATTTTATTACTCATCTCTGTTAGAACTGACTGGTCTATATATGTATTTTTTTCTCCCAAAGTCTTTTTGATCACTTCTACTCCAAAGTTAATATTCTTTCTTCCAGCTTGGAGTCTTTTCTGATTCTATGTTTAACTTTTATCCATTTAATGTCTAAGTGCCTCTTCCACAATTATTTCCAACAAACGCCTGAGTTTTTTTAACCTCCTATGAAATCTATTACTCTCACTGTCTCTTAAATTTTGAAACTTTTTTCCATAGCAAGAGATCAAAACTTAATGTACTCTAATGCTAAGCACAAAGCTGACCTTGATTCAGTTTTGTTCCTTCAGGACTTAGATACCCTGTATCCAGGACAGAAGTTCCTCACACGGTTCCTGACTTCTGTATTCTTTTGCTCTGTTTTCCTAAAATGCTTTATTTTTCACTCCCCATCCAAATCGTAAGGCACTTTTCCCACAGCTTATGTCCTCCACCATTTGTACCTTCAATCGCCTGTCTCTACCATACATAGCTATTTCTCAATTCTCAGCCGGCAATGTTTTCAATACAGCTTCTGAGTCATTTCGTTCCTTTCGTAATTAGATGTATGCATCTTGGGCCCTTTGCTTCATCTGTTATCTTTGTCACGGCACACGACGGAGCTATAAAATTTAGGCATGAGGTCCTCAACCGGGTGCGATTTTTGCTTCCCAGCTTCCCAGAGGACATCAGGCAATGTCTGGATACATTTTTGGGTTTTCCACGTGCACGAGGCGGCGCAGCGCTGCTGGTATTTATTACGTGCAGACCAAGGGTGCGCTCAACCTTTCCCTACCATGCACCGGACTGCATTCCAAACACAGGTGTTGGCTCCAAGTGGCAATCGCACCGCGGTAAGGAACACTCACTTAAACGATCATAGCAAACACCAAGCCTCCGAGAGGGCGGGCGAGGTGCCAAGTTCAAATGCAAGGGTGGATTGGCGAGGTGAGCTAGTGATTGAGTCAGCCGATTGGGGACCCGCGGGGCTGATCCGGCCGAGGAAGAGTGCAGGTGCTCGGCCAACAACCGCGTCACGCCGGGCCTAGGACGTCCCCCAAGCATCCGGAGAGACCGCCCCCTCCCCCTCCCCCGTCACGTTCCAACCCCTACCTGAAGTGGAACGCCGACAGCAGAACCGCCCAGTACACGCGACAAAGACCCGCGCTCCACTGTTTCAGCCCAGAATGCTGGAGTAGACCGCGCGAGAGCCCGCGCTGTATTCTCGCGAGACATAGGCGGGGTTTCTGAGTTTCCCGGGGGCGGTTGAGCGCCTGCGCCATCGCCCTCCTCACAAAGGAGGGTGGGGCTGCTGCGCCCAGGGGAGGGGCCGGATAAGATCTGAGCCCTGGAAACGCGGGGTCCAAAGTGGGAGGCCGATCCCCACTCCTCTTCTCAGTCTCCGCCTTCCTGCTGCATTGGGAAGTCTCTTGGGTGTCGCGGCTCGGCGCAGAAAGGAAGTGTGCGTGTTTACCAAAATCCTAGTTCCGATTCCTAGGCAGAGCATCCAATTCTGGTTTCTCCCAACCCACTGAGCTAAGAAGCAGGACTCGGGGAGGGGCTTCCGTCCCGACCCTGCGCCCCGATCCGAACCTTAAACTCTTGATTACGGTTGGGCGGGCTCAGGAGGAAGCAGATACCGACAGATGGCTCAGGTAGCTACATTGTCACCTAGCAGGGACAGGCAGAAATGAGGACCCTTGTTTGTAGTCGTTAAAGCTAGGCATCTTGGGGTTTCCCGGGAGACGTCAGGCCTGTTTTCAGAAATTCACCTCCCCCTGTGCCGGCCAGGTAACTCGTAACCATTTTCTCTTCCAGTCCAGCATGCCCCACAAGTCTGATGTATTGAGTCAAGATGAACTGCGCAAAAAGCTGTACCAGACGTTTAAGGATCGAGGTTTACTGGACACACTTAAGGTATCAGATTTAGGCATGTCTGTGCCGTAACTTTTACAAGTGTTACCTGTAAAACCTGTAACACGTAGCCCACATTTAAATTCATTCTGTCCTTGGTTTTTTTTTAAGAGTTATATAGAGCATGGAATTACATTTTTATATAAAAGTTAATTTAAAAGTCTGTAATAAAAATTATAGAAAATATTATGTATAAATAATATTGAGCTTGAGACAAAAGAGCATATACACATATTAGATTTATTGGGATACCATTAAGACAGGAGCAGATAGCATGTAATGAACACATTTGAATCAGATTGCACTTGTTATATAAATCTGTTACAGGTTCCTGAATTGATAAATGCTTGTGCAGTATATTTGGATGACAAAGCACATTGACACTGTATGGGAAGCCCTAAACGTATTACTCACTGTGGAACAATTTAAGTTTTGGAATCCATGAATATCGCATATTACAGTGCATATGTATTAGTACATTTTATATTTGCAGTAACAGCAAGGAATAGGATTAGTTTAATGTATTTACTTTACAATATACATTAAAAAGTGTATTTTACGTTTAATATGGGAAATTAAAGTCTAAGTTTTCCCACTCTCTTCCCCACACTTTTAGTGTTTTACTTCATATCTGCTATAATATATATTTTTTTTCCATTATCCATCTTTGGCCCTGTTCACTTTACAGCTGTGGCATGACTGGCTATTCAGTTTCTATTACTCCAACTTGATCAATGACAGGATAGATTTTTTACTTTTTCTTCATTTTTACTTTATTTATTTGTCTTCATTTACTAGTTCTCTAAGGACAGATTATTATTTTTTTAGGGGGCCAGATTATTTTTTCCCCACAATTTTTACCTTCTCACAATGAGCTAATTTTTATATTCGCATTTTAATAACTGTCACAGAAGATTAAGTAGACTTAATTTCTAATTAATTTCAAATTAACTTCTGAGATATGTGTTGAGTATTTACAAAGTATCTTCTCTCACACTCCTTCCTACTGTCATAGTAAATGCCCTTCTTTCATGCTTTTTATTTAAGAGACATTGCAAAATTTAATTCTGAATAGACTTTTCTTCTTGTGTTGGCTACTGAGAAGGTCCAGTTTTGTGATTCCTATAAGCACTAAAATGACATGCATTTTGTGTTCATAGAAATGGGAAATCATCTGGGGCTGGGAAGGTGGCTCAGTGGTAGAGCACTTGCCTTGCATGCATGAGGCCCTGGGTTCGATTCCTCAGCACCACATAAGCAGAAAGAGCTGGAAGTGGCGCTGTGGATCAAGTGGTAGAGCACTAGCCTTGAGCTGAAGAGCTGAGGGGACAGTGCCCAGGCCAGAGTTCAGGCCCCACGATTGACAGAAAAAAAAAAGGGAAATTCTCATATGTAATTCATTTTTTTCTACTCTAATTTTCCTTTCATTCAGCTTATGTTTTATCTGTATTTAAGACATCCTAAATCAGTTTATTAATTAAATTGGGTCTTAATATACCACTTCCTCTGTATGTTATAAATGTAATTAAGCTACTCCTAAATTTTCTTGTGTAGGATACTGTACTCTTTTGTTTTGCTTTATTATTTCAGTTAGTTAATTGTTTTAGATAACGCTGAGCTTGTATATTTTATTAATTGTACTTATCCATTTTAAATACAGAATGGACAAAAAGCAATGTTGTTACCTGACTTATATAACTGTAATCCCTCTCATACATCACCTTTATAATAACAATAAAGAAAATAAAAATATGTAGAATTTCAGATGTATAGTAAGTCCCATTCTATCCTGGTAATTATATACTATTCTAGTGTAAAGAATATAAAAAAGGAGTAAAATAAGATCTATATTTGTTGCTTGCTTGTGTTGCATTAATATACGTATATATTATTTCCTGCTAATCCTCATGAATCTAAACAATTTACTAATATACTCAGCTCAGTTGTGTATGTCCAAACTGTATACAAAATAGATTTAAACATCCAGTTGCCTGAGTAGAGGATTTTCTTAAAATCAAATCAACTAATGATGCTTTTGTTATAACTTTGAGAAAATAATCTACTCTGAGCCTAGATGTCCTCATTTATAATTTGTGAGAAAATTAATAGGCGTCGCAGTGGCTTAAATGTAAATACACTCTATGTGAAAGTGCATTCTTAGACTTCTTTGGGCTCACTAATTTCCTGCATGCATTATTTCTTTTAGGAACCCAGTTTTACTGTAATCGGTGTGCCCAATATATTGGATTGACTCAATGTTCTTTTCATAGCTTCAAACATTCCACAAAGGTGTGATAAAGTAACAAAATTACCTTTAATTCATATCTCAATACCAAGTGTCTGAAATGAGTCCTAGGAAACAGAAATTGAATCTCCAAGGTGTCTTGCTGACCACTAGATTACTTGGTAGTTGGGGAAAGATTGTGTGGGGAATGGCTCTTAACTTGTGGACATGGGTCTGCAACAATTTTGGAAATAAACGTGACAAACCTGTGTATATTTCCAGTGAAACAGTCCTGATTTTTTTTTTGTTCCTGTCTTTGTAGACACAACTCAGAAACCAGCTAATTCAGGAACTGGTACATCCTGTGTTGAGTGGAGAACTGAAGCCTCAATCCATATCAGTGGAAGGCAGCGCCCTCTTAGTAGGTGCTTCCAACGCTATAATAGCAGATCACTTACAAAGATGTGGCTATGAATATTCACTTTCTGTTTTCTTTCCGGAAAGCGGTTTGTCAAAAGAAAAGGTAAAGTTTGAACTTGTACTATCAGTTTCTTCCTCTGATAGTTAGCACATTCTGTACACTTTAGCTAAGTTTTTTGTAGGTAGGTTCATTTTTGTTGCTTTGAAATTGCATCTTAGCTTCATATATTTGTTACATGAAAAATTGAATGTTATTAATGTTTCAGCTCTTCGTTTCCTCTTTCCTAAAGCAGTGATGTTACAATCTCTGAATGCTTTGGAGTTACTGGTCTAACATGTAGTATATAGTTGAACTAGATTCCAAACTGCCATTTCTGTTGAGTGTCTCCTGTGAACTTGACTGTGTGCCAGGCACCAGTGTAAGTGTGGTATGTGTTACAAAGGATGACTCAGACTCGAGAGATGGAGTGATTTAAGCAGTCATGTAAATTCTAAGTTGCAACACCATAAACATAGATTCCTAAAGTATATTCTTTTCACTATGCTACAATCTCTTCAGGTATTTCTCTTCTTTGTAAAAGAGAAATCAGTAATGCATGAGTTTTAAAAATGTAAAATTATCAGATATTTAAACCCCTGTCTTGTATTTTTCACATTTTTTGGTGTCAGAACTGGGGCTTCAACTCAGGGCCTGGGTGTTGTCATGTAGCTTTTTCACTCAAGACTGGTTTTCTACCACTTGAGCCACAGTTCCATTTCCAGCCTTTGGTGGTTAGTTGGGGATTAGAGTTTCAGGGATTTTTCTGCTGGGACTGCTTTGAACTACAATCCTCAGATCTCATTCTCCTGAGTAACTGGGATTACAGGCCTGCGCCACCAGTGCCCAGCTATTTTTCACTTTTCTAATCATTTAAATGCTATTTTCATCACCATTGAATGTATTAGTCACACTTTTAATAGCACTGGTTTCTTAGGTTTTCTTTTTTTTATGTGTGGTACTGGGGTTTGAAGTCAAGGCCTTAACATTTTCTAGGCAGGAGCTCTGAGACATTCCCCAGCCCTATTTTAAAGGCAAATTTTTTTTTGGGGGGGGGTGTCCAGTCGTGGGGCCTGAACTCTGGGCCTGGGCGCTGTCCCTCAGCTCTTCAGCTCAAGGCTAGCACTCTACCACTTGAGCCACAGCACCACTTCCAGCTTTTTTCTTTCTGCTTATGTGGTGCTGAGGAATCGAACCCAAGGCCTCAGGCATGCAAGGCAAGCACTCTACCACTGAGCCACCTTCCCAGCCCATACCAGCCTAAAATTTAATCTAGGTAGGAGGAGAGTTAAAGTATTCCAGTTATGGTTTGGCTTTTTTTTTTTTTTTTGTCAGTCATGGGGCTTGAACTCTGCCTGGGCACTGTCCCTCAGCTCTTTAGCTCAAGGCAAGTGCTCTACCACTCATGGTTCATATGTTACACTAATATTCACTCTCGATGAACAGGGTCACCTGCATTTTCACTGTCTACAAATTCTAAACATTTTAAGGAAATAAGAATAATGCTAGTATTTAAATGAAATCTTGAAATTTAAATATGCTATATTTTTTTCATTTAGGACTAAATTTATAACATTGAGGATTCCTTTTTAGTTCATTTTCTAGCTTTCTAATGATACATTTTATAATTTTGCTTACTGTGTAATAGTTTTATCATTATCACAATAATTAAACCAGTTTTTACTATATTTAATGTTTTCTACTAATATAAAATGCTATACATTATCTTTTCATTTATCTTTGGTCAGTACTTGGGCTTGAATTCAGGGCCTTGACTTTTCTAGGCAGATTCTCTAAAGCTTGACATGTACCTCTAGCCCCAGAAACTTTTCTTGCAAGGAAAACCACATTAAAGCAAATTATTTTAGTGTTCTAAGTGTAGATATAGTAAATAATATAGTAATACATACAATAGTAGAAATATAAAGAATAGCTAAGGCTGGGATGTGGCTCAAATATAAAGTGTTAACTTAGCAAGAACTTAGCAAATCTCCAATACCCTCAAAAACCAGAATCCTACTTGGAGACAGAGTTTGGGGTTTATAGTTTGAGGCCAGCCCAGGAAAGAGTAGTTTTTAAGACTCCATCTCAGTGAGTGAAATGGTACATACCTCTTATCGCAATTATAAGGAAGCACAGTGGCTGGGTGCTGTCATACCCAGAACCAGTAGGATTAAAATCCAAGAAGATTCATGCACAAATGAGAACCTGTCTTGAAAATGAATCATGTAATGTACAAATAGGCTGGAGGTATGGCTCAAGTGGTAGAGTGCCAGCCAACAGAGCACAAGACCCTGAGTTGAGTCCTCAGTACCACAAAACAACGACAATAAAACCCCAAAGTGTTTCAAAATGTTAAGCTGAGAATGTGGCTTAGTGGTAGAGTGCTTGCCAAACATGCCTAAAGCCCTGGGTTCAATTCCTCAGTACCATATAAACAGAAAAAACTGGAAATGAAGCTGGCTTAAATGGTAGAGTGCTAGCCTTGAGCAAAAAGAAGCTCAATGACAGTGCCCAGGCCCCGAGTTCAAGCCCCAGGACTGGCAAAAAAATGTTTTAGGTACACTTTAGTCATTCATGGTAGTAAGGATAGTAAAATTTTAGTTTACTTATATTTTTAAAATATAATTTGATGACCTTGAAATCAACTCATATCCATTGGTTCTTTGAGTGTCATCTGTAAAGCATTAACCATTCCTATTATTTCTGGTACATTAATGACATGACATTAAGCATACCATGTTTGCTCTAAAGTATTTGGAAGTTAATTGCAGGGTTAAAAAATATTTTATTCTTTACACTTCAATGTGTTTGCTACAGTTTATTTAACAGTTTAAAAAAGGCTTTGATTCCATTTTATTAGCATAATTTTAATCTCATGCAGAAGCATATCCTAACATATCGTTTAAATGTTTATATAAAAGTATGACAACTTAATCTGTTTTTCTCCTTTAAGGTATTTACTATGCACGATCTGTTACAACTCATTAAAATCAGTCCCAATTCCAGTCTCTACAAATCACTGGTATGATTGTTTAGTTTTTATAACCTTCTTTGCTTTGTTACTTACAACTGAATAGTTTAATAAAGATAAAATATTTTCTCTTGACAGATTTCAACATTTGATAAAGAAAACCAAAAAGGTAAAAGCTTTCACCTTTCTAAAAATTAGTAAGATTTTAAGATTTAAGTCATGGGGCTTGAACTGAGGGCCTCACCCTGACCCTGAGTTTTTTCAGTCAAGGCTTGCACTCTACCACCTTGAGCCACAGCTCCACTTTTGGTTTTCTGGTGATTAATTGGAGAGAAGAGTCTCCTGGACTTTCCTGCCAGGGCTGGCTTCAAACTGAGAGCCTCAGATCTCAGCCTCCTGAATAGTGAGGATTATAAGTGTGAGCCACCAGCACTTAGCTGTATGTGCGTTTTGAACATAAAATACGAAGCTTATAATTTTTAGGGGCATGAGTAGGAAATTTAACTTAAATCATTTAATTTTTCTTTGCTGACCATAACATTACTTGATAAGTAGAACCACACTTCATATGGTAATCATTCGTAAAAGATAAACTCATATAAGAAAACCAAAATTCATGAAGAATGACTGAGCAGCGGTTGGACAAATTTCTAAAACCAAGCTATACATTGTGTTTTCTAGGTTTCTTAATGAATTTCTTAAGAGAATTGGCAGAATTTCATCAAGCTAAAGAGATTTGTGATGTGGAAACACAGACAAGTTCAACATTTCTTACCAAAGATTCTCTTGGTAATTAAGCCTTCTGTAGTAATTGCAGTTCTGTGGTTTTCTTTTTTGAATGAAGGATATGACCTTATTTATCATCTTTAAAGTGCAGAGATAACAATCTGTAGGTGACAAAAAGTTAATTTCTTCTAGAATGATATTGCTGAAAAAGAGCAGGAATTGTTCTTCATTGTCATCCCTGTCCTCATGAATGCCGTAGTTACATTGAGCAAACCATGCAGGGATCCCAAGGAGTACATTCTTCCTCATTTGTTGGGTTTAATCTCTCTTATCGTGTCCATTTTACAGTGAACATTAAGTTACAACCTCATAGACTATTTGCTTTGTGAAGAGCTAGAGAAGCCATTGGCTTATCATTTCACTTTATGCTTGAATAAATTGAGGTCCTCAGGGGAAGAACAACTTGGAAATATACAGTCTGAGTGAGAACTAATGTTAGAGTCCTGGATCTCCTCTGGCTCATGATCTAGAACTTTTTATATCTGCCTGATCTAGAGCTTTTTCTATTACATAGTCTACCTATAATACTATCCTTTCCTTTCATTTTTTAATCCTTAACAGAAATGGAAAACAATTCGTAGCTGATGTTTTTAATCAACTTCCCAGTCCACTCTTACTCTTAAATAATAGTAGCTCCTATGGCTTGTAATTTGTAAAATCTATATTGAATAACTAGGCCTTTTAAATGTAGTTTTAAAGTCCATGAGTGTTATATTACATGTATACTGTAAAATAGAGCTGGGTAATAATGCAAGCCACAGATGTCATTTTAAAATTTAGAAATGGTAAATAGAAACAGATGACATTTCTTTTAATAATGTATTTTATTTTGTTTAACAAAATACATTAATATTTCACTATATACTCAATTAAAAATACTAGACATTGCCGGGCACCCGTGGCTCACACCTGTAATCCTAGCTACTCAGGAGGCTGAGATCTGAGGATCGCAGTTCAAAGCCAGCCCGGGCAGGAAACTCTTATCTCCAATAAAACCACCAGAAAATCGGAAGTGGCACTGTAGCTCAAGTGGTAGAGTACTAGCCTTGAGCTGAAGAGCTGAGGGACAGCACCCAGGCCCAGAGTTCAAGCCCCACTACCGAAAAAAAACTAGACATTTTATAATTATTTTTGTACTAATTCGTTGAAATCTGGTATGTTCTTTATACTTAGTGTATTTCTCAGTTCAGAAGTGTTCCATTTCAAGTACTCAGAGGGCCCCATGTGGCCAAAAAGTCTTGTTTTAGACTGCAATTATAAATCCATTGGAAAATGCAGAAAAGTAGCTGGGAAACAGGTCTAAATTAACAACTACCATAGACAAACACTATCATTATTTTATTCTACTTCTTCCCACCTGTTCATTCTTTTCTGGTTGTGGTAGTATCATACATGGTTGGGGGCGTACTCTGTTTTCAGGTTTGCAATGAGTTCTTTGGCGGATTCGACTCCATAGTTGGTTTGAGGGCTATAGGCCTCTTGGAAGGAGCACTGTCATGAGAGAATCACCAGGCCTTATTTTAGGCGTAGATATGCTATAGTTACCCCTTTAGAAGTCACTTTACCACCCATATGGGCATTTATTCCTTATCTAGAGGGATTAAAATATATGGTCTGTGGTTCTTTTAAGCCATTACTTTGCATGTGTATGCCATCTTTAATCACAGTCTGTTTAGTAGCTGGGTGCCAGTGACTCACTCCTGTAATCCTAGCTACTCAGGAGGCTGAGATCTGAGGATCATGATTCAAACTCAGCCCATACAGGGAAGTCCAATTAGCCACCAAAAAATCAAGAAGTAGGCTCAAGTGATAGAGTACCAACCTTGAGCAAAAAAAGCTAAAGAACAGCACCGAGGCTGTGTTAGCGTCCCAGTACTAGCGAAAAAGAAAAGAAAAAAAGTCCATTTAGTGTCTTGGCACTTAGAAACTGAGAACAGAATCCAATAATTTCTGAGATTTAAACCATACTTATTGCTACCTCCCCAACACGACATTTATTATCAACATTTTCAGATAGGCATTAAAGTTAAAGTTGTTTTGCAGTGTTAGACTCACCATGAAATTGATGTCATACCTACTCTATCACTTAGCTGTCAATCCATTAATCCGTCTCATTTTTTAATATATTTCAAAGTAAATGGCAGATACCCCTATACTTTCCTCATAGTGTACTCTCTGTTTTTGATCTCTTGCACATCTGAATGAGTTTCTATATCCTAATTTTATGTTATTTTTTGCTAGCTGAAAAGCTTCAACATATCGATGACCAATTTGCAGATGCTTATCCTCAACGTGCAAAGCTAGAGTCTTTAGAGAAAAAATTAAATGAATATAAGAAAGAAATACAACATCAGTTTCATAAAGAAATGTGTCAGAAGGTAAGTTGTATCTTCTGTAGATTTTAAGGAAAATGATAATTTTATTTGTCTTCTAATATCTTAATTTTCTATTATGTGAGAAAACATCTAGGACCTTTTCTTTGTCAGTTGTGGGGCTTGAACTCAGGGCCTGAGCACCATCCCTGAGCCCTTTTGCTCAAGGCTGGTAGTCTATCACTTTGAGCCAGTGCTCCACTTCTGATTTTTTTGGTGATTAATTAAAGATAAGAGAATCATGAACTTTTCTGTCTGGCTTGCTTTGAACTGCTCAGCCCCCTGAGTAGCCAGGATTATAGGCATGAGCCATTATCACCCAACCTATGAACTTTTATTAAAGAATAGAATACTATATGGCTACACATATTATTTTTATTTCCAA
Source organism: Dipodomys spectabilis (assembly GCF_019054845.1). Taxonomy (NCBI): domain Eukaryota; kingdom Metazoa; phylum Chordata; class Mammalia; order Rodentia; family Heteromyidae; genus Dipodomys; species Dipodomys spectabilis. The sequence goes on from NW_024870738.1 coordinate 3,190,538, forward strand.
TTGATTTCAATTGGATTGAATCCTAAACGTACGGTAGATGGGTTAACACTAAAAATTGTGTTAAATTAAAGATGTTGCTGGGCACCAGTGGCTTATGCCTGTAATCCTAGCTACTCAGGAGGCCGAGATCTGAGGATCACAGTTCAAAGCCAGCCCAGGCAGGAAAATCCGTGAGACTGTTTTCTCCAGTAAACCATCAGAAAACCAAAAGTGGAACTGTGGCTCAAGTGGTATAGTGCTTGCTTTGAGCTGAACAACTCAGGGACAGTGCCCAGGCCAGAGTTCAAGCCCTATGACCAACAAAAAAAATAAAAAAATAAATATACTACATTTAGACAGCATTAATATTAAACTTATCCATAAAGAGAGTCTGTTGCTATTTATTTGTACTGTATTTTCAATTGTTTTGATTCATTTTCAGTTGAAGTATATTAAAGATACTGAAATAACAAAAATCAAAATAGAAGAGAAAAGAAAATACGAGAGAGAATTAGCTGTATACCGGAATGAATTTGAGAAAACTTACCAAGCAAAAACCGAAGCACTTATTTCTCAGGAAAAGAATTCTCTTGAAAGAATTCAGAAACATCAAGAGGTAATATTTGAAAATAAATTTCCAGGCCATCAGTTCCCTGAAGCTGTTGTAATGTTGGTTTAAGGTCCAGACACAGGTGGGCAAGTTGATGGACCAAGGCTGTATGTAGGAGAACAGTGAAAACCGGGGCCCAACATGTAGAGAATCATGAGCCCTAATAAGGCAATGCAGACATTTTCCTCTGAGATGGTGGAAAGGAAAGACTTGTAGGGTGAATGGCTCTACTGAGAGGAGGTAATATATGCACTAAATAAGCTCCATTCTTTCAGGCAGATTGGGAATATCGATAAGGGTTTGAGTTGAAGCTCAGAGATAGGGTACCACTCCTTGGGAGAGAGGAAAGCGGACATTTAAAGCAGAGAGGACAGATGAGTGGAATTGAGATTCTAGCAAAAACAGGCTCACAGTAAGCGAGCAAACCATGTGTTTGGAGGTGAAGTTTCTCATCTAACTCGCAGGAAAATTTGTAAGTTATAAGCACCTTTTTCCCATCCCTTTTAGCAAAGGTCAAAAGGGAAAGGTGCTTTGGGCAACAGAGCGTAATTCAACTGACTTGAACAAAGCTGCCTGTGATTAGTGAAGGCAGCCAGACGAGAGAATGAGTGGCTCCTTATCTGGGAGAAATTGAGGGCCACATAACAGCCTCAAAGTGACCCAGGAATAGGTCCTAATAGACTGGCAAGTGGAAGAGTAAGGACAGACCAAGAGCTCAACATAGCTGGCTGAGAGTTCGCGGTACAGTATGCATCTATTCCAAGGAGCCACGGAGGGGGTGAAGGTGAAGGTCTCTGAGAGTAGAGGAGTCCAGGGATGAGAGGCTCATCCACATAGCCCTTTGGTCTCATCACCCAGGAAAATGGCTGTCCAGGAGAAGGAGAAATGGAAAAGTGGCAAGGAGTATGGATCAGCAGGATAGATTGCTGTGTTCTTCAGGAAATCCTGGTCCTCTCTTAAGGCAGATTGTCTCAGACCAAACTGGTTTTGCAATCATTTCCAACTTGCAGCCAGCTGGTATTGTCAAGAAACTTGGAAAAGAAGAGAATTCCCAATTAAGACCTTGTTATTTAACATGAAATGGACCCCCTCTATAATGTTGTACAGTGTTTCTAGATATTGGGCATATTTAGGCTATAAAAGTAGATTTTTGAAAGCAGAGATCTTTGAGATAATTGGATTATGTTTAGACTAACAACTTCATCAAGTAGCTGACTAAATCCCCATTTACTGTTATCCGAAAGTGTTCATGGTTATCCTAAGCACCATGCCTTTATTCCTCCACTTGGGATACGACTGTACTGTACTCCACAGACTGCTAGAATTTCACTATCTCACCTCAGTGAGGTCTTCCTTGACCCCTTGTTCCTTGTTTTTGTTTTCGTATGGTATTGGTACTGAGGCTTGAACTCGGGGCTTGTACTCTTAGCTTTTTTGCTCAAGGATGGTGCTCTACCACTTAAGCTACACCTCCACTTCCAGCTTTTCTGCCGGTGAATTGGTGATAAGCGTCTCCCGGATTTGTCTACCTGAGCTAGCTTCAAACTGGAATCCTCAGATCTCAGCCTCCTGAGTAGCTAGGGTTACAGGCATGAGCCCCCAGCACCCAGACAGGTTTTTTTCTCAAATCAATCTTTATGTCCTTCATTTAATTATATAATTATATCCTGGTGTCATTACTTGTTTTTTTTTTTCTCTCTCTCTCTCTGATAAAATTGTAAGAGCATTCAAGATGGGGACATTATCTGTCTGCTTTTTTATATCTAGCTCTCCGGTTACTGTTTGACATATGATAAGAAGCTAGCAAATCCTTGCTCATTGAGTTTCTTTTTTTAATATATATTTTTTATTGTAAAAATGCTGTACAGAGAGGTTACAGTTACATGAGCAAGGTAATGAGTCCATTTCCTATTGAGCATTGTTACTCCCTCCTTTATTTTTCCCCTACCTTCCTTTCCCTCCCCACCTCCACAACTCCACCCTCTACACCCCCTCAACCACAAATTTGTAAAGTTTGTTTTCAACATAGTGTCTTCTATATCTCACTCACTGAGTTTCTAAATGGAAGCATGGCCAATTCATTCAGGAGTTCATATGAGCTTCCTATCATTGAGCCAGAATGACCCATGAACTGAAATATTCAGCTACCACCACCACTACTAGTCATCTTGATGATCTTATGATTTTGGAATTTCATAGCTGGTTAGACAAAGATTCGTAGGAATATGGAATCCTGTTGTTTAGCAATGGGGGACTAATTGTGTGTGTGTGTGTGTGTGTGTGTGTGTGTGTGTAACTAAAATAGACAAAAAGCAAACCTTGAAGTGAAATCTCTTGGAGATTTTATTGGTCGCCCTAAATGTCCATACCTTCTTTGTTTTTTCAGGAATTTAGAACGCAGTGTATGAGTTCCATTTTAATTTATTTTATTTTGCTTGCTTACTAAAATTAATGCTTTCCTATGCAGAGTGAAACAAAAGAAATTTATGCTCAAAGGCAGCTTCTATTAAAAGATATCGAATCACTAAGGGGCAGAGAAATGGAGCTGAAGCAAAGAATTGATACTTTTGAATTGTAAGTACTGCAGTGTTTTCGTTTGGGTTATTCAGAATGAGATGAAAAGGATTTATTTAAGTATATGTCTAAATTAATTCTAGTGCTGATTGTCAAGTACAGTTTTTTAGTTGAAAAGGTGATATCCCTTAGCTTTGGAAGGTATAAGTTAGGAGAAAACAAAAACTAGGGTTTTGCTTGTAAAATATTAGACTTTAAGTGAAAACCAGAATTGGAGAAGATAAGAAGATTTGACTGGGTCAGATATTTTGCAGTTATCTTCAGTCATTCAAACCTGATAGTTTTGTGTATGTAACTGAATTCCAGATATCTTGGCCTGTTTTTTTTTGTCTGCACTACAACTCAAAAAAACTTTCTGACTTGTACTGGGTGAACCTATTTTTCGTAGTGGATGCTAATTGTGTTTTCTAAGTGTTCACATGTTGCATCCTTCAAATGTTATCTGGGATTAATAGTGAGGACATTTGTCTATAGTATGTACAGTAAGCTTTCTTATTTAGAATCTGTTCTTAATGAACACTACTCATAGATGCTCCAGGAATCTTGGGACATTAAAGAAATTATCTCCATCTTTATTTCTGTGATTTTCTTCTATAGGCTCAATTTTTGTGACTTCTTCTTTCTACCTTTCTTTTTGGACAGTACTGACAAGGTACTGATAAAGAGAAAGCAAGAAAAGAACAAAATTTTGGCGAAGACTTCATGATTTTATAATTACTCTAGTCTTCTTCCCTTCTGAACATTAAAGTGAAATAAATGTAGTTTACTGCTTCGTGCCTTTTCAGATTAGCCAGCAGAGGGAGTCAATACACAGTGCTTTTCTTCGTGGCTTAATCTCAGCAGCAGCTGTGAACAAAGACCCATCCCTAGACTTTGCTCATAAATTGCCATTACTACTGATTTGAAGTCTCCTTATACCCAGGCACCAGTGGCTCACTCCTGTAATCCTCTTTGCCACTCAGGAAGCTAAGATCTGAGGATTGTGCTTCAAACCAGTCTGGATAGGAAAAATCTGTGAGACTTTTATCTCTAATTAACCACAAAATGCTATAAGTGGAGCTGTGGCTTAAGTGGTAGAGCACTAGCCATGAGCAAAGAGCTCGGGGACATCACCCAAGTTCCAAGTTTAAGATGCATAACCAACACACAAATAATCTCTCACTGTAAGACCCTGTTAAGTAAATATATAGCAAGGAGAAGACTCTCCAGCCTTGAACTACAGTCTCCTTGGATCTCTCCTCTGGAGTAGCTGGGATTACCCACAATCCATCTTTCTTCCATTCTCTCAGCACTGTTCAGTTTAAATGAACAGATTTTAAATAATAAAAACAAACCTTCCATTTTTAAAAAAATTAACGAATGGATTAGATTTCACAGTTAGCAACAATATTATAGAAGAGACAAACACCTCAGTAAATTACATAACTTGTTTATAACTTTGTAGCTCATAATGTTATTCTTCTACCCCTAACTTGATACATTGGCCATTTATCACCTATGACACATTTTTGTGTTCTCTTCTGTGATGAACTACTTTAGTCTTGCAGAAATGCTGCAAGCCTGGTGCATGTATCTAGTGCGCTCTCTAGTTCTCACTAGGTGATTTTGTAAACTACAGGGAAGTCTTCTGGCTCTTTTCCTTTTCACTTCTCATGGTAATGGTAACATAATAGCTTTAGTTTGGTGAACTGTGTATTGTTTTTCTCCCTACATTTGTTGCCTCAGCTATTACATATTGTTTTCTTTCTATATTCTTTATTAATTTCAGGAAGCAAAAGCTCCAGGAGGAAAAAAATAAAAATGTGACTGAGGCTCTTAAGAAAAGGGAGGAAAATATAAAGAACATTGAAGAGAGCTATGACCAAAGACTGAAGAATGAACTTCTAAAGTAATTAGTCTTTAAAGAATTAACATGTTTGGATTCATTAGGTAGAAATGGGAAAAATGATAATGTATAAATAATGTTAATATTCTATGGTAAAATTTAGTGTTTGAACAAATAACCTATTTTCTTTGTCAATTTCTTACTGTATTTGAGTTAGAATAGTTTTTAAAACTGTATTTTATCTGGGCACCAGTGGCTCATACCTTTAATCCTAGCTACTTGGAAGGCTGACATCGGAGGACAGCAATTTAAGGCCAAGTTTTGTTTTGTTTTGTTTTGTCAATCATGGGGCTTGAACTCTGGGCCATGGCACTGTCCCTGAACTCTTTAGCTCAAGGTGAGTGCTCTACCACTTGAGCCACAGCGCCACTTCCAGGCCAAAAGTTTTTGAAGCAGAAAAGCTTGAGAAATTCCTCAGTCTATAGCTGGATGGCATACTCCTGTCATCTCAAGTTACCTGAGAGATTGAGATCAGGGTTACTAAGGTTCCAGGCCAGCCCTGAAAGAAAAGTCACAGTACTCCATCTCCACAAAGAGAGCCTGGACACTGTGGCTTGTACCTGTGATCCTACCACTGATGGGAAACCTAAAGTAGAAGAATTGAAGTCCAGGTGCACACTCAGTTAGGAAGTGAGACACTATCCTAAAAAGAACCAGTGAACAACAGGGCCAAAAGTGTGGTAGAGTGCCAACCTAGCATGCATGAAGCCCTGAATTCAAAACCTAGTACTGCCAAAAAGCTAACAAACAAAACCTCCTATTTTAAAGATACAGTAGAGAATTATATCCCTTATCCTCTGTCCTTCTGACTCATAGCTTCTCCAGCTATGAGGACCTATGATTTTGCTCAGTGTTCATAGCTGATGTCCTATAAAATTGGAATTGTGGTTATTTTTAATTATCATTTCCACCACCTCCCTCATACTGTCACTAAGAAGATACTTAGCAATCTATAAAGTTAGCTAATTAAAGATCTTATGGTATTTGGCCATGAATAAGTGCTTTGTATACCTTCAAGCCTTCACAAATGAACTAAGATTACTTACATAAGTAAAATGTGATATAGGGAAAGGAAAATGTGGACAACTGTGGCTATTTTGGCTTTTCTTTTTTTTTCTTCTAAATAGAGGATATTACTGTGAAGCCTAGACTGGCCTCAGACAAGCAATCCTCCTGTCTCTGCCTCCCAAGTATTGGGATTTCAGACATGCTGACACCTCCGCTTACTTTAGCTTTCCTGTAGTCTGGTTTTAGGTACCAGTGAATTATATCCCAGTACAAGGACATCACACACACACACACACACACACACACACACACACACACACACACACACACACACACACACACCATCTTTTTCAGTAGAAGAATTGTGTCTGGCACTGAATAATCGCCTTATTAGTATTTGCTGAGTAAATGCTTTCTTCAGAGACATTTCAGTTGTTGTGGGTCTTTCTTAATCATTGGTCTCTTTACTGATTTGCCCATAATTTGTTATTGATAACCTTGCAAAAGCTTTTTGAGGTTTTATCTCAAATGAATTGCATTACTCAAAGATAGCAACTTTCAAAATGATAGATTTTTGTTCATATTTTGTTCCTTTAACAAATGTAAACAATACCAAATAATCTATAGTTGTTAAGCATTTATTTTTTATTTTGTTTGGCTGGTCCTGAGATTTGAACTGAGGGCCTGAGTGGTGTCACTGAACTTTTTTATTTTATTATTTTGCTCAAGGCTAGCACTGTACCACTGGAGCCACAATGGTTTTTTGGCCATTAATTAGACATAAGAGTCTTAACAGACTTTCTTGCCTAGGCTGGCTTTGAACCATGATCCTCAGATCTCAGCCTCCTGAGTAGCTAGGATTCCAGGTTTGAGCTATTGATACCTGACTCATAGTTGTTCAACTTTTAAGAACAAATGAACCAAAGTATTGTATTAATTTTACGTAGTTATGGATAGAGTGGACTGTTGGCAGCATTTTGATATCTTCCCTAGCCTCCTATGACTTTGTAAAGTACAGGAGTTTGGAGGATATTGCCCCTCTCTACTGTGCTTAGAGCCTAAGGTGCTCTCCTGCTGGGAGACAGAGAGATGCAGGAGATGCATTAGAAGCAAGCGACTCCCTTGTTATCTTTGGGAATTTAGAGTCAGTTGGTATTGTCTAATTTAACCTAGTTTCCTTCTATGCTTTCTGTGCCAGTGGAGATCAACTGAAAAGTAATTTCTTACAGTAACTTAAAGGTGGCACTTTTTTATTGTGTGTGATTGAGTTCTGGACCCGAATTTTTAGGGGCCACACTAGATTCTACCAGACCTTTTAAGGTTCAGATCAAATCTGTGGACTTAGAATTTAGAGACATTGTAGTTTCTGGGCTGCCATGTTCTAAGCCCTGTGGCTCAATATGTAGTAGATAAGCTCTTGCACTATAACAGTCCTTCTAGGAAGATGACAAGGGACTCATTTTAGTCATTCTGATTCTCAGGTATCAACTTGAACTAAAGGATGAGTACATCACTAGAAGTAATAAACTCATGGAAGATGAAAGGAAAAACAAAGGTGATGGAGGGAGAGCTGGCTGTATTTTTCAATTCTGATGCAGGTTTTTACTTTCTGGAATTGGGTCTGTTCTGTATTATTTACAAATATAGCTTACACTTCATATTTTTAAAGCATCACATTTTTTGTCATTTTAATGTTACAAAATCAAAACATTATTTTTCATTACCTTTTTAGATGGCTTCATGTTTAACATTTGGGTTTGGTGGTATTTAAGTAGTTGCACAAAGGGATTTCAACTCAACATGTCAATACATGCAGCATGATCAGTATCACACCTGTTATTCTCCTCCCATGCTTCCCACTTTGCATTTTCACAGAGACTTGTATCTTCAGTGTTTTATCTAACTTTTTCCAATTCAATTCAAATACTTGATTTTTTTTTGATAAATCTGTAATTCCCAGAAAGATAGCAGCAACTTATTGCCCCCTGGTAAATATTACTCTTACTATGAGAAACTTCAATATTTGTTTATGTATTATTTTTTGTAACCAAGTCTCTTATTTTGCTTCTAATATATTTTTATGCTTCATGGTACTTGACAACATATACCCTCCTAAATTCATATATATATGCATATATATATTGACCTGAAACTATAGGAATTGAATAATTTTTCAATTTTCAGCTATTTTCAGTATATTTCTGGGAAATTGCCTGTGAAAAGAATTGGAACTTTTGGTGGAAATTTTATCCAAATTCTCGAGTAAATAAGAGCTGGGGACTTGATATTACTCCATTTGCCACTATCTTTTATGAATTTGACCATTATATATTTAAGAAATTGTTGTTTGATGATATATCTACTATAGACTTTTCTTAGAGGAAGTATAAACTACAAAAAGGGTAACCACCAGATCTTTATCTTTAAGGAAATTTGTCGCTGTCAGCATTAGAATGCTGTGCTCTGAGATGTTATAACTCTGTTTAACTTGTAGCAATAATTTCACCACATATATGACAGTTGTAACGTCATAGCACCCGTTGGGTAACAGGATTTATTACTTGCCAAATAAATTTTTTGACTCCTACATTTGCTGCTTTGGCTTAGGAAATAATGATCATTTAGTCTTTTATACTGCACATAAATTACTAGTTTTTGTATTCACTATGAAAATATTGTTTAACTCATAGGCTCTTTTTCCCCCAGAAAGATCTGTTCATCTGCAAGAGGAGCTTGCAGTGATTAATTTAAAAAAAGAAGAACTCAGTAAATCTGTAAATCAGATGAAAGATCTTGAGGTATTTATTGAGCTATTGTGTTTTGAAATAGACTTTAGGCAATATATAAAATTTCAGATTAAGTCATTCATAGTTTATCTTCTGTCATATTCTCTCTTTTCTTGTTTTGGAAGAACTGGGGATTAAACTCAGGGGCTCACACCTTCTATCAGGTGCTCTACCACTTGAGACACACCTGCAGCCTCCTTTTGCTTTGATTATTTTTGAGGCAAGGTCTTGCTGTATGCCTGAGCTGCAGTCCTCCTACTTGGGCTTCCCCATGTCACAGGGGATGATAGGTGTAAGCCACTGTGTGCAGCCATGAGTTAAAATGGGGTCTCTCAAACTTCTTTTGCCTCTAACCACAGTGCCCTAATCTCTACCTCCTGAATAGCTGGGATACAAGGTTGACCCACCACACCTGGCTTATGTTGTCTTGACAAGTTTGGACTGGTTATTCTAAGACTAAAAGTGATAGCTGAATAAGTCAATTTATTAATTCTTAATTTCAATCAAAGTTAAAGAAATGGGGGAAGAGCTTTGGGTCCTATATAGTCCTGCTGAAATCCTGTTTCTCTTAAAATTGTGTGCCTGTGCTCTGTAGACTCTGAGCTATTTCCCATATCACAAAGGTATTGAAGGAATTCAATGAGCTAGCTCATAGCTGATGGCCAGTAGGTAATAGTTTCTGTCTTAGCCTCTTCTGTCCTGTCAGCAGTAGGTACATATTGTTATCATTTTCAGCTTATCAATTAAGACAAGATGAGACAAGTTTTCCCATACCATGTTACTACTTTCTTTGTTAGTGTGCTTGCTGGCTGAAGGGAGGAGTTGAAACTTTAGGTACTTAAAGTATGTTCTTTATATAAAATTTACTTTTGCAACTGTGAAGACTTGAGACCTTTATAGCCTTCTGTATCCAACTATGAGATATACTAGACTTAGGAAAAGGAAGGCACTTGACCTTTAGAGTAGATCACCTTGTAGCAATGTGTGATTGTTATTGGTTCTTGGTACATTGAGAAATTGGAGAGAGAACCTTCATCATAAGCCCTCCACTTCATAGGACATAGGTCTGTAGATACATGTTACTATTGACTCCTGCCTCACCACTAGTACACATATGGCAATTAGGGTCTTGCTGTAAAGAACCAAGCTCTGTCCAGGGATCATCACTAAGATGTAAGGCTCAGATTAAAAGAACTTCCCAAATCAGTGGCTGTCATCTCTCATCCTAACTACTCAGAAGGCAGAGATTAAAGGATCATAGTTCAAAGCTAGCCTAGGCAAAAAAGTTTGAGGTTTTTTTTTTTGTTTAATCGCTTTTTAATTTGTTGTTATTGTTATTATAAAGGTGATATACAAAGGGGTGAGACTGTTATTTTCAATTAACCCCCTCAAAAAAAGCTGGAAGTAGAGCTGTGGATCAAGTGGTAGAGCACCAGCCTTGAACTGAAAAAGCAAAGGGATAATGCCCCAGGCCCTGAGTTCAAGCTTCAGCACAGGCACAAACAAAGCGAATGTCCCAGCTCTTTTGCAGTACTGTAAGGTGATTATTAAAATGTCCATTTTCCTTTCTCAATTTCAGGTGGAGTTACAATCTGTCAAAAACCAATTTTCAACATTAACCAAACAAAACCACTTGTTGAATGAAAAGGTTAAAGAGATGAGTGATTACTCTCTAGTGAAAGAAGAAAAAGCAGACCTTCAGGCGCAAAATAAATTACTGAGGAAACAGCTGGAAGAGTCTAGGAATGAAAACTTGCGTCTCCTAAACTGTATGTCTTTTTGTTCTGATTTGGACCTTTCTGTAACTCAGCATTTGTACCTTTGCTTTATACCTGGAATGCTTCAACTTAGGTTGATGTTTATAGGCTTCTTGCATTGGAATGACTTCCTTTTTGCTTGCTATTGCATAATTAATAGTATTATTTAAGCTACATTACATAGTGCTGTGCTTGGTGGTGTTAACAGGTGCCTATGCTCTGACTGCTCCTTGAGTTTGGTCAGGGAGGAATCCAGGAAGCACTTGGAAGGAGGCAGGAAGAGGAGTCTAGGCTGTCTGCCTGCCTGCCAGCTGCACCTCTCAGCCAAGCAAGGTCACCATCTGTGGGTGGTAGTACTCTGTTCCTGTGCTTACTTGTTCTCTCAGGTCTGGACATACCTCCCTCTTCAAACCCTTCAAGCTCAAGGGTTACTCACAGCCTGATCCTATTTCTAGCCCAGTGAGCTGCACCATCCTCGGTGGTTCCCTTATATAAGATATCCTTTTTTTAGTTCCTCAGGTGAACTGGATTGAGAGCACTATCTGCTTCCAAGCTCGAGCATGACTGTTGCTGACAGTGGTTCAGATTGGATGAGACCTCTCTAGGTAGTCATCTATAGGTAGACAGCTAGAGAGAGCCTAAGATGCAATTTGTGGGTGGTAGGGGAGAGAGGGGCAAGCTTTTCAGTTCATTTGACAATTTGAAAGAATTCTCAGACTTTATGAGTAATGAAGTGGCAGTAATGTGTATTAAACTCTTTTGTTCTGAATTTTGGGAATCAGGATTATGCTTAGTGTATTTAAGAGAACTGATGGTTGCCAGGCGCTGGTGGCTCACGCCTGTGATCCTAACTACTCAGGAGGCTGAGATCTGAAGATCGAGGTTCAGAGCCAGCCCCAGGCAGAAAAGTCCATGAGACTCATCTCCAATAAAGCACTGGAAAATCAGAAGTGGCACTGCGGCTCAAGTGGTAGAGTGCTAGACTTGAGCTGAAGAGCTCAAGTTCCATGACCACCACCACCAACAACAACAACAAAAACCTGATGGTTACAAGATTCATTATACAAAACCATGTAAAGTCTCTTTAGTTTGTTTTTGTTAAGTGAAATAAGCCAATTTAAGATTAATAATGACTCGGCCTTTTACATTTTAGGCATGGCTCAGCCATCTCCTGAGATTCTGGTTTTACAGAATGAGTTACAAAAAGTCGAAAGTACCATGGCATTTGAGCAGAAGGAGTTCAAAACTCAGAAACAAGCCCTCCAGAAGCTGCTACAAACTGAAGTGAGTATTTTCTTTGCTCTTGCAAGGATCATTCCAGTCAAATAATTATTTGGATACAGGTATCCAAATCCTTGTTCAAATACAGGTTTGAATAGGCAAACCTGTCACAAGTCAGACCAAACAGATCTATTTTAATACCCAGAGCTCCTTCTTTAATGAGCTGACATAAAGTAGTAATGCTATGGCATTATATTTTTAATAGTAATATATTGAACAGAGAGCAACCTCACTTAAACATAATCTTTTCAGAGGACCTGATAGTACCCACCGTTAGTCTCTTAATTCTCATCCTGAGACTTAAAAATGTCCATTGTATCTTTTTGATTGCTGCCTGCATACCCAAAAGTAGCTGTTCTATGAATGAAAAAGGTAATGAAAATGTCTGTTCTGTTTGTTGTTGTTGTTGTTCGTGTTTTTGAATGGAGACCCACTGAATACTGGTATTGGTAAAACAGAAAAGAGGATAAACACAATAAGAAAATGTTTTCCTTTTGAAACAAGTTCAGATTTGTTTTACAATGATTTCTTCTTTGAATCTTTTCAGATCGAACATTCTGCACAGCTAAAGGCCCAGATATTAGATTATGATGCATCTGTAAAGAGGTTAACTCTTCAGATTACTGATTTAAAATTGCAACTGAAACAGACTCAGACAGGTTAGAAACATTTTTAACCCTTAACTATATCTGTGTGTGTAAAGCTTCAGACATTTGTGGAATTGTAATGATAGTCACTTACTGATCACCTAGTGATTCTTATACTGGGGGAAAGCCATAGAAGTATGTACTGTTCAAGAGATAAAACTTTTATCTCAAGCATACCAACTGGGTTATTGGGTAAAGTGATTGCTTTTGCGGGTATCTCAATTTGCAGAAAGAGGTGTAATGATGATACAGAAGTCTGCAAATTCATCTTAAGCTTTCCCTTTTTTTGTATTATCCTAATAATAAGACTGTCCAGTCAATACTTTTATACATGCTTAACAGACAGATGCAAAAATATGTGAGAGAAACAGGTTGATTTAGGGAAATGAACATTCCTGTTGGATTTAGAGACCTATTTTTATTTTGGACTCCAAAGCATGATACTTTAATTTCCCTTGGCCTCAATTTCCTCATTTTTAGTGGGTATAGTAATAACAACCGGGCCATAGTGGACAAAGATTAAATGAGATGGGTCATGGGTTCCATCCTGGTTCATAAGTGACACTCACAGAATAGTTACTGCTCCTCCAGACACTGGTAACTCACTTGTGTAATCCCAGCTACTCAGGAAGCCGAGATCTGAGGACCACAGTTCAAATCCAGCCCAAGCAGGAAAGTTTGTGAGACTCTTATCTCCAGTTAGCCACCAAACCAGAAATGGAGTTATGCCTCAAGTGGTATGGCTCTAGACTTGAGCATAAAAGCTCAGGGACAGCGCCTAGTCCCTGAGTTTAAGGCCCAGTACCAGCATTTAAAAAAAATAGTTGCTGCTGGCAATGTATTACTGTGCCTTCACGGTTGATGAGTATTTATTTGCCCCCTCCTACTTCACAAGGAATATATTGCAGTATACCTTCTTTTTCAGTTGCTATCCATTCAGAGTGTGTGTGAGTCAGTTCATCTGATTCCCCAGACTTTCTTGATCTGAGCCTTTTTTAGTTCCCATCTGTACTCTTTTTTTCATCACTCCCTTGTTCTCTTCTACTAGCACAAGCGTGTGCGTGCGTGTGTGTGTGTGTGTGTGTGTGTGTGTGTACACGTGTGTGTGTGTGTGTGTGCGTGCGCACACACGCAGATACTGGAGCTTGAGCTCCAGACCTTACGTTGTTCATTAGCTTTTTCAATCAAGGCTAGCACTCTACCACTTCAGCCACAGCTTCCTTTCCAGCTCTTTGGTAGCTAAGTAGAGGTCAGAGTCTCACAGACTTTCCTGCCTGGACTGGCTTTAAACCACAGTCCTTAGATCTTGGCCTCCTAAGTAGCTAATATTTCAGGCACGAGCCACCAAAGCCTAGTTATAAGTTTCATTTTTCTCTCTCCTCCTCTCTACATTTTCCTGTTCCTCATCTTCTCCCAGACTGTCTGCAGCTGAAATCATAGCAGACTTTCATCACGAATATTAATTCAGCAAGGCTAGAGCCCTTCTGCATGTATCCATTGCCCATTGCAAGCTTCCATCTGTTAGTACCTGAGGGTCTGCATTGCAGGAGAGGATCTAGCTTGTGCAGTGACTTTGTGTTAGGAAATCTCAGAAACTCTAGGATTTGCAGACTATGTCACTGAGCCTCAGTAATCCTCTATCCCCTAGCTGAGAAAGGGGTGCAGTGAGAATGTCCTCTGTATGGTCTGAAACTTAGCCATGAACTATGAATTTTGCAACCTCTCTGGGAATTGAGGTGTTTTTTTCCCCTTTATTGAAACACATCTATCATTTTGCAGTCAAATACATGAACATCCATCTGATGGGACTATAGGGGTCTATGTCTATTCAGATTATGCTTTTTAACCAAATAAGCTCATCTGGTTAGATGTTCCATCAAATAAACTATAGATTAGTTTTCATTTTTCAGAGCTTTTTGGATTTCCAAATCATGTATAACCATTTGTGAACTTATATCATGCGTTATGGAAGATATATATGTGTGTGTGTATATGTGTGTGTGTCTATCTATCTATCTATTTATCTATCTATAAGCTGCCAGTAAAGGTCAATACTTGTTACTGTGGCTTCAGGTATCTATCTATTTATCTATCTATCTATAAGCTGCCAGTAAAGGTCAATACTTGTTACTGTGGCTTCAGGTATCATTTATCTATCTATCTATAAGCTGCCAGTAAAGGTCAATACTTGTTACTATGGCTTCAGGAATGGTTTAACAGGAAAATTTATCTGCATTACCTTCTTTCCTTTTTCAAAAAAACAAGTAGATTTGCAAGCACATTTGATTCACTGACTTTTCTCATCATTTGTCGAATGTTCTTTTTGTGACCGGCAGCCCTAGAGAATGAAGTATACCGCAATCCAAAGCAGTCTTTGATGAACCATCCTGTGAATGACAGCACACCACCTCCCAATGGTGATATAGGGACCAGTTTCCTCTTCAGGCCATTTGAACATGGAAAGGCTCTAGCAAATGCCCTCATGGGAAAACTTATAGGTTATCCACCTTCACGGAAGGAAAGTAGTTCCCCTGACTCTGACAATGAGTTTGTAGTCAATACTAAGGCTAGGGTAAGAGAGCTAGAGCAAGAAGCTGAACGCTTGGAAGATGCTTACAGAAATTACCGACGAAGAACTGCTGTAAACATTCCTAGAAGCCCACCCTCACCAGCAAAGAGTCCGCAGTCTCTGCCCTTGCTAGACACGTGCAGACACATTACACCCAGTCCCCTGGAAAAGCATGCTTTCACAGAGGCCTATGTGGCTTCTGAGCCCCCTCCAGTGCACATGCTTAAAGAGGAAAAGAGTGACACGTCGGGAGCACTGATGGACAGTATGTCGTGTCAGCTACACAGGAGCTCTTCCTCCAAACATTTTTCCTCCACACCCTTTCCCAAAGCAAGAAGAAGCCTCGATCATGAAATGTATCTGGAAGGTAAGTCACTGATTCATAGGCTTGTGGGATATTCTGGAAGGTAAGCAGCCCTGGTCCACACAAGACCTCTTGAATGAGAATATAGCACCTGGACCACAGAAAGGGGTGGAGCTCACACAGCAGTCAATGGGGGCGGGTGCTTTGAGCATTGGTGGCTGATCCCAGTCTGCCACCTTCTGGTCAACAGTGGCATTCCTTCCATGTCACAGGGTTGTAGACATCAGGGTTTAAGATGTAGTATTTGCTTAGTAAGTAGGCATGTCTATAGAACATTAGTGGCTTTCCCTTGACATGTTAGTATTACCTTACTGTTAGATTTATGTGCTTTAATCTACTACTTCTTGTGGATCTCACAATACTGTAGGCTAGATAGAATTTGTCTTTGAGCTGGATGCCAGCGGCTCACGCCTGTAATCCTAGCTACTCAGCAGGCTGAAAATCTGAGGATCATGATTCAAAGCCAGCCAGGGTAGGAAAGTCCATGAGACTCTTATCTCCAATTAACCTCCAGAAAATCAGAACTGGAGCTGCAGCTCATAGTGGTTGAGTGCTAGCCTTGAGCAGAAAAACTTAGGGACAGCACCCAGGCCCTGAGTTTAAGCACCACTACCATCACCAATACAAAAAGATTTTGTCTTTGAACTAATAGAGCTTTTTGCAAACTACATTGATAATCTTCTCCATGTATTTTTAATATTCTTGTCCTGATTGCTTCTACCCTTTAGGTATGGTTAAGTCACAGGCTGCTTCTCCCAGTTTTTGTCCTGACAGAGCACTTGCTGATAGGCATAGCTTCTCTTTCCCTCCCTACTTGGGCCCTATGCAACAGAAGGCCAAGTAAGTACCGTTTTCTGGTGAGCTTCAGTTGAAACATGTCACCGGCTACTTTGTACTTTGGTTGTTTCAGGTGATATTAAAGATCATGTGACAGATTGTGAAATCACGTGATGTTTGAAAACCATCTGAATGATGTGGCCAACATGCTATGTTATTAAGCCACATCTTTATAGGCCTCGAAATCGGTTAAGCCACATCTTTATAGGCCTCGAAATCGGTTCTGTTTGTAATCATAAACAGATGTATAAATTTGTCAACCCAAAGTGGGTTTATTTTTAAAGTTAGAAAGACTTTACACATGGCTACCAAGTCACTTTTGAAATGTTTTGACATTTAAATATAAAGAGAATATGGTTCTAATTTGTATATCATGGAAGCAAATTTTAAAAAATGACAGTGATTTCCGTAGTGTGATTGTTGAAGAAGGGAGAAGTGGTCTAGGGCACACATCTGAATACCCGAGATTTATATAGTTCTCCAGACAGAGTTGAAAACAGCCACATGTGTCTATCATGGTTCTAGGGCTTTCACTTTGTTTTTTATATTGTGCATTCTTTTGAGAGAGCAAAAGGCAAAGTCTAGAGCCACAGATACGGCAATCTAGCGCACATTGATACACAGCCCGGCTGATCGTTGCAGCTGGAGCTGTGGCATATACTGATGGCCGGCAGAATTTATTATTTTAATGTTTTTAAGCAGAACCCTGGTGGCTTATGCTTGTAATGCTAGCTACCCAGGGGCCTGAGGTCTGAGGATCACAGTTCAGAATCAGCCCGGGCAAAAATGTCTGTGACATTTTTATGTACAATTAACCCAGCAAAAAGCCAGAAGTGAAGATGTAACTCAAATAGTGCAACATCAACCCTGAGTGAAAAAGCCCAGTAAGAGTGTAAGGCCCTGGGTTCTAGACCCTGGTACTGGCAGACACACACAGTTTTTTTACTTATTGGAAATCTAAATTCCTAGAAATAACAGTGAGAGCACAAGCATTCTTTGGTAAGTAGTAGCACTTCAGGGGTGGGTAAACATGTATTGTAAAATACAGTACCTGGTGAGCACTTAACGCATTGGGCACTGTGTGTGTGTGTGTGTGTGTGTGTGTGTGTGTGTGTGTGTGTGTGTGTGTGTGTTGCTGGGATGGAACACAAGTCATCATACGTGCTGACCAAGCACTCTACCAGTCAGCCACAAGCCTAGGCCCAGAGCCATTGGTGTACAAGCCAATGAACAAGAGATTTTGTATGTGTATTTCTTAAGCCACAAAAAAGCTTTCCAGCTTTTATGTTCTTAGTACTTCCCATTCATGAATTTTGTCTTTCCGATCTAGTATTTATCAGAGACAAATTGAAGTTAAAGACAAAATTGAAATTTCAAACCTGAACAAGCTACCTTTTAATGATAATGAAGAATTTGAACCATCTTTTCAATGTAAGTTCAATATAAATATTTGGTAAGCTGATTTTTATTAGCTGAAAATGTAGAAAGCTTATTTTTGGTGAAACATAGCCATTAGTATAAACAAAACAGTTACCAATAGTGGTATTTTTATTTTGTAATAGACCAAACATGCCAATGTATTATCTCGTTTTTTAGGGGTGCCTTTGAGTCTCTGTTTAAAAATTTTCAGGATGACCCATAATTTCAGAGTTACAGGCAAACCCATCAACAAATCTTTCATTTTCCAAATTTGGAATTATCTCAGATTTAAAATAAGTAATTTTTTGCTGGGTGCTGTTGGCTCACACCTGTGATCTAGCTACTCAGGAGGTTTTGATCTGAGAATCCCAGTTCAAAGCCAGCCTGTGCAGGAAAGTCCATGAGACTCTTATCTCCAATTAACCACCAGAAAACAAGAAGTGGAGCTGTGGCTTAAAGTGGTAGAGGGATAGCCTTGAGCAAAAGAGCTCAGGGATGGCACCCTGGCCCTGAGTTAAAGCCTCATGACCAGCAAAAAACTAAAATAAAACAAGTAATTTTTCTTTAGACTGGTTCTGTTTATTACTCAAACTTAGAAAACCCTGTCCTCAGTGAAAGAATAGTGAAATAATTGCACATATGCTGGGTTTTTTGGTCCTGCCTTGGACTGTCTTACCCCATAGTCTACTCTGGAAGGGCAACAGATGTGCACCACATTGCTGCTGAGGCTCTTTCTAGCTAGAGAAAACTTTACATTCACATATAACCTATCGTTTAGCCTTGTGAACTTCACCATCAAATCTGAAAATGGCATGTTTTGGACAATTCAATGAGAAAGCTTAGATTGTTGTGGCCTTTTAAACTCACTAGGTAAAAGGACTTTTTTTAACTTTTTAATCACTGATGCTTCAAGTGAATTCAAATAACTTATCAGCAAGCCAAGTGAATTATTTTCTCTTCCTTGCTTGATTTTGCTTGCTGGGCAATGAAGTGACTTGTGTGAACGAAGGTAATCTTCTAAAATAGAAGCATATCTTGAGAAGTGAAAATGTTGTCAAAAAGTTGGAAATGTTCTGGAATCCTATAGGAAAAGGCCCAGCTTGTCTGAGCTGAGTTTCCATCCCCTCTGGTTAGATCCCCACCCCTTGCCCTGCTCTTCCTTTGCTTGCTCTTGTTACTAAGGACTCATGGCACAATTGTCTTACCTCCTGTAGATGCAAAGAACAGGTCAAAGCAGTTTGAAACTGAAGGATTCCACCCTGCTGGTGATATGCCTCCCATGGATGCCGCCGCAGCTGCTGTAATACCCAGCCCCAGCCCATATCACTACCCACGTGAGTAGTACTTCCTTTCAGTGAGTATGCAGCACAGCCATACATTCAAATGCCAATCTGTGTGCTCTGTAAATTCCTTCTATTGGATCCCCTGAAGGACATTTTAGAGCATACAAGATTCCAAGGCTTGGATTTGGGGTGTTAACCATTGTTAATGACATTTCTAAAGAACTCCCCATATACACATGTAAAATTATTGTTGAGGAAAACTTCTGATGAGAAGCTTGCCAGTTGCTTTTTTGAGACACTTTTCTTGTTCAGCATCTGACAGAACAATTATACATATCCCTAAGTCTTCTCTCCACAGTCTATTACCAGGAACCTTTATCATCTTGAGGAATAATGAGGGAAACACAGAAAAAAATGTCCAACTCCCATTCTGTATCTTTAATGTCATTGTCGTAATGTGAATATCTTTTTCTGTTTGCTTCCTTTGTGTAAAACTTTATATTTCAGTCAGGCGCTGGTGGCTCATACCTGTAATCCTAGCTAGGATTAGAGTTCCAAGCTAGCCTAGGCAAGAAAGTCCCATGAGACTCTTACCTCTAATTAATCAGCAAAAAGCCAGAAGTAGAGCTGTGGCTCAAGTAGTAAAGCACCAACCTTGAACAAACAGCTGAAGGACTATGCCCAGACTCTGAGTTCAAGCCCCAGTACTACACGGAAACAAAACAAATGAGCAAACACATACCTATTTCAGTTTACCAAAAAAAGTTGATGGCACGTGTTAGCTCTGAAAGAAAACTTGGTGTCAGACTTTTCCTGTCCAGTCCATGCTTCTTTCCTCTCCTCCAGTTCACCTACATCCCTCTCTGGTGGTAGTGGGAGCTGGGAGCAGGGAGCTGAGCTGGGAGGAGATTGCTGCTTTGGTCCAGCTTTGGCCAGCAACAAACTCGCAATACAGTCTCAAGTAAAGCCACCTTTAGTCCCTCCCAAACATGGGGACATGATCCCCCAGACATATTAAAAGCCTCTTGTTAGCAGTTTCTTAATTGAGCCCACAGTACTCAGGAACTTGTGGAATTACTGGAAGAAGCAAGAGGTTTTATGAGGATAGGTTAACTTTGCTGACTCCAGGATAAATGTGCTTTGGAAAGCATTCACTTAACCAGATTTAACTAAGAGCCTTTGCTGCTGAGTGCGTTCCTAGGGGGCAGGGCTACAGCACACACACTTCTGTCTTTATGGAAAGTCTTGCATGTAGGGGCCATCTCCAAGGCCCTCAGGGGAGAGGCACTGCCCCAGTTGAGCAAGGGCAGTGTCCGCCTTCTCAGAACTAAGTGAAGGAACCAAACTGACAGTAGATTAGGGAAATCAGTGAAGAGCTAGGCAGTCTGCCTCCAGATAGAATATACATTGTAATAACGCTGTCTAGCTCATAACTGGTGTCTGGGGTACCCAACACGCATGCTTCTGGACTTGCATCATAGAGGTTTCTGTGTGCTACTCATAGCTACATAATATACACCAGGACTACAGAGAAGCCTCCTCCCTTCTCCTCCCCCCTGCTTCCTCACCCCTATTTTGAGGCTGCTATTCCTCCTAAGGAAGGGATACCATCCAGGAGTGCCCTTCCTTCACCAGCAAGGCAGATAGTACATTTCTACCCGTGGAAGTCACCTTTCCTCCTGCTGATGAAAAGCTCTGGTGAACCTGTGGATTTCTCTGCTTTATTGGCTTTGCTGGGGCCCGAGACTTAATGAAACATTTAAAGTATAGGGACCTATACCAAGAGCTACAGGGGGATAGGTAGGTACTTAAAACATAGGCCTTGGGGGGTTGGGAAGGTGGCTCAGTGGTAGATGCTTGCCTTGCATGCATGAGGCCCTGGGCGTTGATTCCTCAGCACCACATAAGCAGAAAAAGCTGGAAGTGGTGCTGTGGCTCAAGTGGTAGAGTGCTAGCCTTGAGCTGAAGAGCTGAGGGACAGAGCCCAGGACCAGAGTTCAGGCCCATGACTGACAAAAACAAAACAAAAACAAAAAACAAAGACCTTGTCCAGAAGAAGTAGGAGAAATGAAGTATACCTGAGAGTTTTGAAAAGCACATGCTAGACAGTCCTTACTTGTCAGTTGGGGAATCAGGAGTGGCATTTAAACTGGATCTGGAACATCAGCATTTGGGTTTGGTGGGAGAGGAAGAAGGAAGGGTGCAGCTCAGGTTAAGAAGCCAGTGACGGTGCAAAGCAAAAGACCATGGCTAAAGTCAGGCATCAGTTTGGAAGGAAAAAGGTAGATTCTCAGACCCTGAACCACTGTGGGGGTTGGACGCTACCAGCTGAGACTCACTGTACCACGAATTCACAGTGTCCCAGATGGAAATGCATAGAACTGATGGCCAGGTTGCTGGAGCATTGACTTCCTTATTCAGCAATCCAGGGAAATGGTGACCAGAAGCCTCTCTGCACCAGCAAGATGAAATGCTCAAACATGCAGCCAGCCCCGATGGCTGAGTGGTTATAGAATAGGAAACGACAAAAACAAAAATGATCTTTATCTTTTCTTTTTTTAAAGACAAGTTCTCAGGCAATCCTTCTGCCTCAGTCTCCCGAGTAGCTGGAGGCACAGGCATGTACCACCATTGCCTAGAAGGAGCTTGCTGAAAGGATTGATAGAACTTAAGGGATGAAGCTGGCACTGTGGCATTTCCGCATGCTGATGATAGGGAGCCCATGGAAACATGGATATGGTGCTGGAGAGAGCGATGGATACTTTTTTTTTGTCAGTCATGGGGCTTGAACTCTGGGCCTGGGTGCTGTCCCTCAGCTCTTCAGCTCAAGGCTAGCGCTCTACCACTTGAGCCACAGTGCCACTTGTGGTTTTCTGAGTGGTTTATTGGAGATAAGAGTTTCACAGACTTTTCCTACCTGGCTGGCTTTGAACTGTGATCCTCAGATCTCAGCCTCCTGAGTAGCTAGGATTACAGGTGTGAGTCACCAGCGCCCAGCTGATTGAGATTTTTTAAAAGGTGTGGGAATGATTCGGGTCAAGATGATCACTAAAACCCCAGGAAGGGTGACCATCAGTGTGGAGGAAACACAGAATGAATAGCAACAGGATGGGGTGAGGAGACTTGAGCCCTTTTCAGAAGGAAAAGTTATGAAACTGCTGTGTAAAATAAACAGGGATAATAGTTCAATCAGAATCCCAAAGATATGGAAGACATTGTAATCAAGCACAGCAGAACTCCACGAAGCTGGGGAGAGATCTGTAAGTACAGAGAATATAGCGTAGAGTGGGGTTAGTTGGGCATCATTCCTGCTGACTTGTTTTGGTCTCAAGAAAGTAAAAAGTATAAGGTGAAAAGTATAAGGTGCATTGCCACAAGTGGGTCTAGGAGCTTGAAGAGAATAACAGTGACAGGGAAGCTTGAAACAGGTCACCAGAATCAGTGAAAAATCAAGTGGTCTGCCTACCAACCTCTCCTGTATTAAGTGAGGAAAAAATATACCTGAAGCTGGAAGCTCTTCACCCTGTTTTCTGTCTTACTAGATGTAGGTCAGAAAGAGTATGGAAAGCAAAGTGAAGAAGAAAACACGTGGGACCAACATGTAAAAGAACTAAAGCAGAGAGATGAAAGAAGGATGAGTGACCGGCAAGAAGCTCTAGAAAGAGAACGAAGAGAGCTAGAAAAACTGGATCAGGAGAGGGTAATATGTGTGACTTAAGTCTCTGTACTAGGTTCTCCATTGGATGCCTTCAGAAGGTTCCTTGAGCTCAAAAAGATGCACTAATAGTGTCCCAAGGGCAGAGAAGTGGCAGGCAACTGTGGGAACATCCCTGGCCTCACTTTGTCTTCTAACAGAAGAAAGTGAAAGTACCTGGACATGCATTCTCACTTAATCCTTACAAAGAAGGCAGACTGGGCTTTGCTTTAACATTTCCCTGCTTCCAGGAACACATACTGCCTTCCTTCTTCCTGTACTGTAATTTTTTTTTTTTTCTTGCTTTCCATGCCCTGAATTATTCTGGCCACTTAACATGCTACATGAAAGTGCTCAGATTCCTTGTTGGTTTGGGTCTCAGTGCACAGGACATTTGAGGCAAGTTAATGACTTCCTTTCTTGAGATGACATGTTTGTCTCATTGGTAGTATCAATGGCTTCATTTTGAATACATGTGTGTGTATTTCTCTAGCACACAAAATGTAATTATATTAATATGTTTCTTAAACATTGAAAAGCTTTTTGTGTGTGTGTGCTGGTCCTGGGGCTTGAACTCAGATCCTGGGCATTGTCCCTCAGCTCTCAAGGCTAATGCTCTACTACTTGAGCCACAGCTCCATTTCCATCTTTTTGGTCGTTCATTGGAGATAAGAGTCTCAACGACTTTATTGCCCAGGCTGGCTTCAAACTATGATCCTCAGCTCTTAAGTGTCCTGCCTGAGTAGCTAGGATTAAAGGCATGAGCTACCAGTACTTGGCAAACTTTTAAAGCCTATTTGTATATTATCTATTTTATAGAGGATGATTGAAGAATCACTGAAGCTGGAAATGGAAAAAGAACTAAAAACAAGTGTTGAAGAAGTGAGCGACGAATCAGCTCAGGAAGAAAATCCTTTAGAGAAGTACATGAGAGTCATCCAGCAGCAACGAGAACAAGCATCTGCAAATAAGGTTCCTATTCTATTGACAGGGCATGTTCTATGGATAACAGAGGAGTGGAGGGCAGTGGTTTATTTTCTGTCTTCTTTGTTGAAGACAAAAAAGATTAGAAACATAGAAAATGTATACTTAAAATAGAATCTCAAATCTTTTAAATATTTCAACAAAATTTCATCATGTTGACTTGGGCAAAAAGATGAAGACATGTTGATTTGTGTGAGTTTATATAGGTTGAGATATCTTAGTCAAACTGGAAATGATCATCTGTCATTGGATAATGAATGCAGTAATTGTAAGATGCTTTTTCTAAGTCTGAATTATGAGTGTTGAAAAATGTATACTGTACTTTGAGGTGTTTTTCTAAAATTTCACAGTAAAGAGTCATGCTAAGATTCTTATTGCCTATATATTTAAAAGATAGTTCTTAGAGAAATCAGTGTTTCAAAAAATTAACTCGATTCCAAAATTCTTCTTCCATCTTCCTATTAGATATCTGGAGAATGCTCCCTAGTAGACACACTACCATCTACTGACAAGGATGAGAGGTATGGTTTCCCAAAACTGTTTTTTTTTTTTTTTTTTGGTCGGTCATGGGGCTTGAACTCTGGGCCTGGGCACTGTCCCTCAGCTCTTCAGCTCAAGGCTAGCACTCTACCACTTGAGCCACAGTGCCACTTCCAGCTTTTTCTGCTTATGTGGTGCTGAGGAATCAATGCCCAGTGCCTCATGCATGCAAGGCAAGCACTCTACCACTGAGCCACCTTCCCGGTCCCACCCCAACACTGTTCTTTAAGCAAACATTTGTTGCTCATATGGTTCTAACATTTGAGGTTGCCTTTAAGAAATTATTGAAGCAGCCAAAATGACTGCCTTCTAAATTGGGTGTGGTGATGCATGCCTGAGTGAGGATGATCATGAATTTGAGGCTAGCCTGGGCTGATGCAAAGGAAAAAACACCTGACTTAAGAAAAGTCCATTGTGATCTTGTGAAACTGATCCTGATACTAATTATATGTCAGGGCAGAAATCCCCCAGGGAAAGATTGAGAACATTCTGAAGATCTCCAGCTTGACATGAATGTTTGAAATTTCTAATGTTTGTGTAATTTAGTCTCACAGGCATGTCTCAGGAAGAGGAAGAGCCAGATGACATCTGGTAATCTCATGTTGGCAGCCTAACTTCTTGTATGCAACAATGAGAAGTTACACAACATGGACTCCTTGTTAAATGTTTCCTTGTAATCAGACAAAACTCTCAATTAAAAAAAAAAACCTGTGTCATCGAGTGTGATTTTTACATGATTTTATTTTGGTGCTATATGAACCCAGAGTAACTTGATCAAGTGTAGAATTTCTCATTCATAGCTGGCTACTGGCTGCTTGTTTCTATCATCGCTACTCAGGAGGCTGAGATCTGAAGATCAAGGTTTGAAGCCAGCCCGGGCTGGAAAGTCCATGAGACACTTCTCTCCAATTAACCACTCCAAAACTGGGAGTAGAACTGTGACTCAAAGTGGTAGAATGCTATGCTAGCCTTGAGCAAAAACCAAAAAACAGCTCAGGGACAGTGAGTGTCCTGTCCCTGAGTTCAAGCTCCATGACTGAAAAATTTTTTCTCATTCATTATAGTGGTCCTGTATTCACAGGCAAAAACTCTGATGCTGGAAGCATCATGAAAACTTACTGATCAAACTCTAGGCCAACAGTTTGAAAGTCTATGCAATGTGCCTTTATCTTCAGAGTTGGCCTATGACTTGGAAAACCTGAGGCCATCTTCTAGCACTCTCACGGTTTCTCCCTGCACATAAAGACAGATTTTTCTAAGCTCTAGCAATAGTCATCTTAATACCTGTTGTGATTTAAATTGTCCCTCAAAAACATCATGCATTTGGACCTAAACTCCACTGATCATGGCATTAAATTAAGAAGTGGACCTCTAGTAAGTAATTGAGTCAAGGGCAGAACCCTCCTGAATAGAATTAAGGACCTTTGATAAAGGTTGGAGGGAATTAGCTAGGCCTTTTTGTTGTCTCACAATTTGAAGACATAGTATTCATTCCTTTGGAGGATACAACAAGGTACCATTGTGGAAGCAGGCCCGCAACTGGTCCCTGAACCAAACCACAAGAAATACACTTCTGTTCTTTATTTTTAAAAAGCCAATCAGAGGTATTTTGTGACGCAGTAGGAATAGGCTGAGATAATGTCTTTACTGTGGAATCTCTGGGTTTTGCTTTTGGTGCTGGTTCTGGGGCTTGAACTCAGGGCTCAAGTGTTGTCCCTGAGATTTTATTTTATTTTATTTTTTGCTCAAGGCTAGTACTGTTACCACTTGAGCCATAGCTCCACTCCCAGCTTTCTCATGGTTAATTGTAGGTAAATTTTGTGGACTTTGCTGCCTGGGATGGCTTTGAACCAGGATCCTCAGATCTCAGCCTCCTGAGGAGCTAAGATTATAGGCTTCAGCCACCAGCACCCAGCTGGTATTTATTTTTACTGAATTCATCTACAGCATTTTGTTTGTTGTTTTTAAAAACAGTAGGCTCTTTCCTATAACTTGGACAGGCTTTTCATCTCCTAAGAGTTTTACAAGGGGAACTGGAAAAACCTCTGCCTTTCACAGGTTCCTACATTTTATGGTAGGATTATTGTTAATAAAGAGACCACTTGTGATTTTTTCCAATCATTATTTAGTTTATTTAGGACACTAATGTGGCTTCTGAAATTGCATAAAATGCTACTTAAACAATGTTCTAAGTAATGAGACAAATAACATGCCAATTAGGCGCCTGCTTGTTCTCCTGCCATGCCTGATGAAGGGCAGTGATCCAGAGTCGGCACCTCCTTTGAAAGTGTCAGTGTGTCAATACTGAAAGGCTGGTCCTCATAAAGAAAGGTCAGATGTTAGAAAACTCCAAATGCACAATCAGCCTGACAGAGGAGGAGTTTTAAAAAAATTAAAAAGGAAATTTAAAAAATTTAGTTTGGCTGCTTCAGGAAATAAGTGTTATAAGAACATTCTGTTGTATTTCTGGATAAATCTTGCACTAGACGCTTATACTTTGGGGTTGAAAATCAGCCAACTGTATATGAGCTCCTTCTAAGGCTCCCCAAAGTTTCTGCTTTACCCAAGATTAAGCCTTGTATTAATCCTGTAGATGGCTTTTATTTATTGGAGAAAGAAGTCAGAAAAAAAATCTATTCTTCCAGATTTCTAATGGGCTAGTGGCATTTTATGCAAAATATAGCCGGCTGGGTTACAATGTTTTCTCACTGCTTTCACTGAAACTAGAGACGTTTGTGAGGAATAAAATGTGTAGCACTCTCATGGACTAGCTGTCTATACAAATATGAAATCCCAATTATGCATATTTAAAAATGACATCATACTGAGAACAGAGAAAGATAGGATTTATGTATGGTAAAAAGGCAAGCGAATGAAGCTATAATTTTATTTTCATTACTCTTAGTACATCCACAACTATTTCCACCTAAATAGATCTTTAAAATAAGCATACACAAGTATTGACTATTATCTACAAATATTTATTGTAACACTTGAATAGAACTACAGGAAGCCCTTGGCACTGATAGAAAATATTGATTCACTGTTAGGTTACAAAAATTTATACATAGCAAAATTTAATGCTCTTTACATAAAAAATATTAGACTACTTCAACAAAACTTTTGAAAATTCTTGGTAATAGCTACCAGAATTAGAAAAGTAAAATTAGGCTTTTTAGATACTGCCTCTTCTAGAACACTGGACTACAACAGCACCTCCACTGCTGGAAAAAATATTAAAGTCTGTCATGCAACAGGAAAACAAAACACTAAGCTACTTGGAACAACTGTTCTACACAGAAGAGAGCTTCTTCCAATTCAAAATAATCCAAATAGGCATTTTAGGCATTAACCAAAAAAAATTCAAATGAAATATTTAACTTGATGTTCAATTTTAATAGCATCTTGATAAAGGTATGCTTCCTTTCATTTGAATACATTTCTGCACGTGTATATGTTTTAAAATCCAGGAAACAGCCAAACCACAAGTTAACTCTTAACATGAATATACATAGTTAACCCTATAGTATGCAGCCCCTTTTGAAAAGCACTGATGCACCCCCACAATTATATGGATCATTTCAGAAAACAACACAAAGTTTACCATCACTAATACCCAGTACCTACAGTCACTTAATGTTCTGGAACACAATGATTTAGAAGGCAAGTTTCTTTTGCAAATGGCTTAAACTCAAGCAGTTTTCTTGCTGAACATGAGACATTATTATTCCAGGAAATTAAGAAAACAATGAAATAAATACCAACCCTAATGTAAGTTACTTACGTATTCAAGTCTATAAAAGTAGGAGGTTAGAAGTTTGTGGTCAATCTGCAGTTAAGTTTTAGATAGTCGGTATGAAAACTGTAAACTCATACCCAGACCACTTAAAAATGGTTTAAGAATTGGTGGTCATTTTAATAAGGTAACACTTCTTAAGAAAAATATGGAACAAAATTCTGTGAAGGTTTTCAGGGGGGGCGGGTGTCTGGCTATAATATAAATTCTTAGAAATTTAAAGCAAATATTTATTAAGGCAGAGCTGACATTTTCCCAACAAGAGTGATGAAAATGGTGTCATTTTGTTAAAATGAAATCTATTACAAAACTGATTTTTCAGTAGTAAGTTTAGCAGTTTGTTTTAGCAATATTGACAAAACTAAATTTCTAATTCGGCCCAGGAAATTAATCAGAGTGGACCTTAAAAAATTAGAAAATAAAAACACAAGTTGAAAGAATCTCATTCTCTGTTGGGCCGAAGTTTAATCAAGGTCAGTTGTCAGAAATAGAACCTCACATCAATTTCATTTTATTTCTTACATAGATCATATCTGAGGACAGGTGGCATATGTAAATTTATTGTCACATACTTGAATGTTGGCATGTCACAGGTCCCTATCAAGTATCATGTATTCCCATGGCCTAGCTCAGTAGCATTGCTCTAGCAATAAATGTGCACATGCCCCAAATGATGAAAACCATCGTTTTTTTTTTTCAAAGTGTTTCCTTTTAAAATGGCTAACATGAAACCTCCAATATTTGTTCTAAAGAAAAAGATTTACCCACTGGAAAAGTTTTTTCCTAGAGATACATCCCAGCAGCTTGAGACAGACAGGGAAATGGTGGTACATCTACGTTAGTTGGGTGGGATACACATCTGTACTGCAGAGCAGCTGTCTGATGATATGTCAGAGCTGTGAATTCGTCGGCTGAAATACTCTGGCAAACATTTATGTATAAGAATTGAGCTGTTCTTTTGACCGAGACTGGATATCTTGCAGTTCCTGTTCTTCCTTTGCTTTGATATCCTGGTAAGCCTGCATTTTGCTCGCATCCTTTAAGTAAGCCCAGTTAGAAGACAGTATCATGAGGAAGTGGATCTGGAAAAGAAGGGTGAGCATGATGGCTAGTGAGCATGTAAGAAGGCAAAGCGAGCTGCTAGTTAGATTAGACAGACTCAACTGTCAAAGGGGCCAAGGGTTATTTGCTATTAATACTCATTGGTCTAGCAGAATGGTCAGACACAGAGCATACTCTACCAATTTGCTTCATATTAAAAAGGTTGAAGAAAAGTTAGTACACAAATAGAGTGAACTTGGGAGGGGAAATGGCCAAAGTTATTGTTAAGAAAAAGCAAAAATGAACTACAAGATGGTGGATTTTTGTTTTGTTGTTTTTGGTTTTGTTTTTGTTTTTACCATTCTGAGGGTAAAGATTGATGCAGGAGCTCAGAAACACACTGTGTTTTATTGTAAATAAATGTAGTACAAAGACCTTGTCCACCTGTGGATAAAAACCAATTTCCCCAAAGGCCTGAAACTGTGAACAATATTTATTTTGTGTAAATAATTATAAAACCACATAGTTAACATAGAAAAAAATTAAACGAATGTCAAAACTGAAATGAAGAACTAAGCAAAGCATGCATAGGCTCCATTAACATATTTGTAGTTGTGAAACTACATTTTTCATTTTGTAACTGTCATTTCAGTTCACACAATGTAAAACTCCTTATTTCTTTTACAGTGGATGTGGCACACACTTCTTTCCCATTTATTTTCTTTTTTTTCCCTGCAAAATAAATCTATATCTCAATTTCTTTCCATTTCATACTTCCTTCTCCACATAGCAGACACCTTCAGATCCGGGCCCAATTTCTCTTGCCGTTTAATTCATACATGCAACTTGAGAACTCACTATGATAAAAAAACAGTTACTACTCACCAAAACACAACTTAAAGTTACCAACTTGTGGGTTCTAAAGGAAATCAGGGATGATACCCTTCTTTTTCTTCATATCTAGTTTATTTGAGGGGATATTTATTTAGTAGTGAAACGTGATCATAATTGTTTTAAATCAAACTGAAAAGTCTCATTTGTGAACTATTTCCTAGAAAGAGAGTCTGACAAAATGCAATCCACATTAAAACAGTTCTCTTCCATTTTTCTCTTCAGCACTTTGTTTTCTTTTTCATCATTAAAGCCAGTTGTCAAGCAAGCAAGAACTAACGGAAAATGCAGGTATGCCAAAGCATTAATACTTCCCTTGGAGATACTGCTCAAAGTTCAAGAAAATTATTTCTCAAAGGATGCGCACCAATGTCAGTAAATAACTGAATCCTTTTCAAAATGTGGAAATAGCCAGATCTCGTGCTCATAATTCATGTACAGTAAGTAATATTATTCTACCATGCAAAAGGAGTTAACTGAAGCTATTTACACATTACTGTAACCACACTGCAGAAAACCTAGACTGTTTTAGTCTGGAGGGGTCAGTGATATTCATGCTATAGAGGAGAGCTCGCTAAAGCTCCTTATTGGCCTTATGCAATTTAAAACTTAGTGCAGCAATCTTCCCGACTCTTAAACTTCAAAACCGCATAGTTATATGTGGTAGCCATCATGTAGATCAGCTGGTGGAAGAGAACAAAACAGGACAGTAAGATACAGGCAGTGAAGGCCCCTGTCACGACACTCTATGCTGGGGCAGGGATGGGTGCCAGCTCATACACAGTCTGGGGCCTTTCTTTTCCCCCACTTCCAGGCACAACCAATGATTTTTACATCCGGCACACACACACTTCTTTCTGATCACACGTATACGATGTGAGTCCCTGGCTCTGCCATCAGCTTATTAAAAAGGCTTGGATGTGTTTCAAGGATACGATGGGAGAGCTGGGTCAAGCAGCAGGAGAATGATGAAGCTCAGTGCCTTATTTCCCCTCTTCTTTCCCAAACTGCCTGCTCAGCAGCAATTCATTCTCTTCCCTGTCTATTGCTCCGCCAAGAAAACAAGGGTTTTTGGGAACCCCTGTCATGGGAAGGAATAATAATGAGGAAAACTGGAAATGACTCATTTCCAGGGAACTCCCCCTTGCTCTAACCAATCTTGGTGGGTTTTCTTCAAATCACAAACCAAGCTCACCCACATCTTTCTCTCTCTCTCTCTCTCTCTCTCTCTCTCTCTCTCTCTCTCTCTCTCTCTCTCTCTCTCTCTCTCTCTTTCTCTCTCTCTTTCTCTCTCTCTTTCTCTCTCTCTCTCTCTCACACACACACACACACAAACATACACAATCTGTGTTTACACAGTTGATTCTCATTATGTCCAGATTTCAAATTTGCCTGCTTGCTAAAAATGTATCTGTAACAACCAAATGGATACTTGAAGCACTTTCTCAGCCATTAGTGAGCCCATAAAGAGCAATTAGTGTGCATGCTCCCAGCTGAGATTACATAAGGCAGTGCTCTGTCTTTTTATTCAGCTCTCAGGCTATAAACAAGTAAACAAGTGTCCTTCTAGAGGTATTTGTTTAGTGCCACTTTTGCATGTTTTGTTGGTTTTACTAAGGCAGCTTACAAGAAAGCTGTGCTATACCTTGCAAAAATAACATGTGTGTTAGGAAAACCTCATTCAGGCATCAGTGACAGTGTGCTATTGGCTATGAATTCAATAATAATGGATTGATGCTATATATAAATAAGGTTTTTCTACTGAAACACATATAAAACAATGTTATGTACTGACAGATTAGTGAAAGTGATGTGACCAGGAACTTTAAGAAACCCTACCCTCTATTACTCCTAGGAAAAATTCATTCAATATATACACTTCAGAGTTCAAAGTGACTATAGAACATAACTACCATGCATAATGAGATAAACTATATATGTACATATGCATACGTAGAAGTATGCATGTTTCTATTTGGAGATTAAGACTTTCTGGTGAAGAAATGGTCAGTACCTCCTGTGAACATCTGTCCATGAATGAAGTCATGAAACTAAATGCTAAAAATGCAATTCCAGGTGTTGATACCCTCTCTTCTTTGCAGAGGCCAAATTATATCACTTCTCATAAGTGCCAAGACAGCCACTACTGCTTCTTGCAAACTAGACGTGTGGTAAGTTTACACAGGTGATGGTTACCCCCCGCTGAGCGCACAGATCTGTTGCTTCAGGAGGCTGATATAGGCTGCAAGGGAAATCTGTCATTTGGAGGCTTGGGGGAGGAGAGGAGCTAGACTAGAGTAGTGGAGGGATGGTTACTCACCAGGGCAATAACGGTGGCACCAGCTCCAGCACAGGCCACAATGAACAGGTGGTAGGACATGTAGAACTAGGAAAGAATGACACAGGGCACAAGCGTGAGCATTGGCTGTGGAACAGAATTGTCTACATGCACTCAGAAGTGCTGCTTCATCCTCATCAGCTGCTCTCTGCGAGGCTGGGCTCACACTGTAGACTGCTGGTTGCACATTGGAATCACCTGGCTACCCTTACATTTTTCCCGCTGTCCCAAGCTGCACCCTAGAACAACGAATCTCAACATTAAGTGAAACCTCCCCTGACGAAGACAGAGTGTGACTGAGGTTAAGAGATTCTGCTTTGACCCATGTTGCATGGATATACACATTGACAAGCCACATAGCGTAAGGGCCAATCATTTTTTTCACTTGGTGCTTTCCAAACACACATCAGTACCTCCTGAAATAGGCATAGTGCCTGCCAGTATACTTAAGAATTTTGTTCGCAAAGGCGCAATGCCTATGTGCCTCTTTATAGTTATATAAAATTATATATGTATATACATATGTCGAAATGATCCCCAAGATATGGAGTCAAGAGATGTCTTTTCCATTGTTGGTGGTGGTTCTGTTTGCTTTTCTTCCTGTGTGGCTCATTCGTGGGTCTATCTCTGGGAGGAAGGGAAAGGCACAGAAGTCAAGGGGGAAAGGGCAGCAGTGAAGCTCACTGGACACTGATGCATGTATCCATTTGGAAATTAAAACTTCCTGGTATAGAAATGAACTACACAACTTGTGGGTGGAGATGGGAGGGAGGGACTGGGAGAGAATGAGGGAACAGAAGACACTGTATGAAAGAGGATGTACTCATTACCTGACTCGTGCAATTGTAACCCCTCTCAACATCACCTCTACAATAACAATGAAGTAAATTTAAAAAATAGTTTTGTTTGATAAACGGTTGTATGCCCACTACTGAAGAATACCAGAAGGTCAAGAGAGTTTAAATCAAAGTGTTAGCATATATTGCCAATTAAGGATGACTGAGAAATGGAGAAAAAAAACCTGCAAGATGTTCTGGAGCACAAGCATCAAATCCATGGCCTTATGCATGCGAGCCAGGCACCATGCCCATGAGCCTTTTGATGTTGGGTCTCGCTATGTATCCCAAGCTGTCCTCCAACTTATGATCCTCTTATCTCTGCCTCCTGACTGCTAGGATTATAGGTATGTACCACCTGACTGTGACCTCTTATTAAAACTTTGGAATATGTACAAATTCAGGGGAATCTTTTCCAGTTTTCTGTGAGAAATGTTTGAGAAACTTTGTGAAAGGCAAAAAGCATTGACTCTCAGATTGATAGGTACAGGATCACTCCTAAATTTTTGCTCTAAGGAAAAACTCACCTAGTTGACTGGATTATATGACTTTTTTTTTTTCCTGTCGGTCATGGGGCCTGAGCACTGTGTTCAACTCTGCAGCTCAAGGCTAACGCTCCAGCACTTGAGCCACAGCACCACTTCCAGTTTTCTGGTAGTTAATTGGACATAAGAGTCACACTGACTTTCCTGCCATGGCTGGCTTTGAACTGTGATCCTCAGACCTTGGCTTCTTGAATAGCTAGGATTACAGGTGTGAGCCACCACACCTGGCAATATGACCATTTTTGTAGGTGGAAAATGAAAATGACCACATAGAATTCAATGAAGAGTTTACATAAAGCCTTTGGACAATCCCAGCCAAGAGAACTCTTTTTCTCCATCTAAGTCAGGAGACTAGAACCATGACAGCTTTACCTCATTTGTGTTACAGATGTTCTCCAGAGCTGAGCCACATATTTTTCCTGGGAAAGCATTCCAAGGGATGATACCTGCAAAGGAAATCCCAACAGAATGTGAGTGCAGGGTTGATTGGAGGGTGGTTCTTTTTTTGTTTGTTAGTTAAAAGTGCTGCATTCCTCATTTAATAATTGGAGTATCTGCTGTCTGCAAAGCAGTCATTTAGGAATAAAGAATAAGCCATTTAGACAATAAGGTAAATAGTAAAAACAGGAATATCTTCTTACCCCAGAGGCCAGGGTCTTTCACTATAACTCTGCACCACTTGTACAATTTTGTACCATTACTGGGGGGCTTGAAATCTCACTTGGCTTTTTTGTTTTTTTTGCTCAAGACCGTTGTTGCTTTACTACTTGAGCCATACCTCCTGTACTTCTGCTTTTTTGCTGATAATTTGAGATAAGAGTCTCACAGGTTTTTTTTTCTGAATTAGCTGGCTTCGAACAGATCCTCAGATCTCAGCCTCTCAACTTGGATTACAGAAATGAGCTGTAAGTGCTGGCTTCCTATCCTTCTTTAAAGCATAGATGATGCTTAAATATTATGCACCGCTCAGTTTACACTTCTCTTAGGAGGTAAGGACAGAATATTTAAAATAACAAGTTTTTATTCCTTTCTTCCCTGACATTGGCCAAGAGTAAAAACTTTGTCCCTCAGAAGAATGGGAAATTGTCTCTGAAACCAATGATTTTCAAGAATAACTGGTTTGGGCTGGGAAGGTGGCTCAGTGGTAGAGCGCTTGCCTTGCATGCATGAGACCCTGGGTTCGATTCCTCAGCACCACATAAGCAGAAAAAAAAAGCTGGAAGTGGCGCTGTGGCTCAAGTGGTAGAGCGCTAGCCTTGAGCTGAAGAGCTGAGGGACAGCGCCCAGGCCGAGTTCAGGCCCCACGACCAGACATCCCCCCCCCCCAAACAAAAAGAACACTGGTTTAAATTCAATAGAATTTTAAAAGATTACTGGCTATCAAAACTTTATGGAAGAAAGTTATTTTTAAAGTGCAGGGAAATTATATACACTCAAATATTTCTTTATAAACACATTTAAACACCAACAAAGGCTCTATTTTTAAGTTTTTTTCTAAAAATATAGTGTTGTTTGTCTGGAGAAGAGATCAATATGATGGAGAGTTTTTGATGCACTTCATGATAACAGTAAGCCAAATGAGAAAAACCAGCAGCAAAAATAATGATCTAAAAGCTATTGAGTCGGCTCCCAACATCTGAAGGCAGTTTTCACACAGCACGACCTTGATGACTGTGAAGTATATTTGGTACTGGAGTTTGAAGTTAAAGACTAATTCACTGGGCTCACTTCATTGGCTGGTGCTCTACCAATTTGAGCCATACCTCCAGCCTGGCTTTTGGCTGCCTATTTTGGAGATCAAGTTCGGTGGACTTTTCTGTCTGCCTGGCTTTAAATCAGCATCTTCTGTGTCCTCTGGATCTTGGCCTCCTAAGTAGCTAAGATTATAGGCATGAGCCACTGATATCTCACTACATCTGTATTTGGGGTTGAGTTTTTCAGTATAGGTAAAGTTCAAGAAGTCTTTTTACAAGGAATTGACTTAAAGAGTTGAATGTGCAAAGTAATTGAGTTGCACAATAAGTGCAGTATTTTAGATAGAAAGTGTTATAAGACTGAAAAGAAGTGGAAGAAAATACACTTAAACTTTTTTTCTTTTACAAGATCTCTAGAAGTCTTTTTGGGTTGAACTATATTAGAAAGTTCTATATTGTAAAATACTTCTTTACTCCACATTTAAAATTACAATAAAAGCCAGGCACTGGTGGCTCACACCTGTAATCCTAGCTATTCAAGAGGCTGAGATCTGAGAATCACTGTTCAAAGCAGGTCTGGGCAGAAAAGTCTGTGAGATTCTTATCTCCAATGACCCACCAGAAAACCGGAAGTGGGGCTGTGACTCAAAGTGGTAGAGCACTAACTTTGAGCAAAAAGAGTGCAGGGATAGTATTCAGGCCCTGAGTTCAAGCTTCACAAACAACAGAAAAAAAGAGCATAAGCAATTCACAGGAAGAAATAAAAGGAAGTACCATATTGTCGAACATCCACACAGATTTGCTCCACACCGGTGGTCCCATTGGTCTGTGGTGACTTGATGACTTCGCAAGTTGACCATATGTTATAGAACATAAACACGGGCACTGCTGAGAAACCAAACACGCCCAGCCAGGCCACTCCAAGCACATAGGTGAGGAAAACGAACTAGGCAGAACAAGAAGAGAAAGAATCACTGAAATCAGTAGGTACATCCCCCAGAGCAGAGACTACATTTCTAAGCCTAGTACCAACCTGTGCGATATAGGATGTATTCTGGGGGACCCCACTAATCTATGGCACCAAGAGAGAAATGCCAGTAGAGCGTGGGGGAGCAAGAGAAGGTCAAATTGTCCATGCTTTAAATGGAGGATCTTCAATGGTAGTGCCCCAAGAGATCTCAGGGTCTTTTCAGGTCCCTCTTTTAAACATCAAGAGCATAAGGCCCCAAAAGTTGACCATACACTGTAGGGGCACAGAGCTAATTTACAACAGAGCCTCTCACATGACACTCTTTCTCTCTCTCTCTCTCTCTCTCTCTCTTTTTTTTGCATTGGGATAAACCAAAAAACGTATTCTGTTAGTAAAATAACAAAAGTAAAGGGGAAAAAATACAAGAAATGTTTGGTCTCCTCCCATCTCCTTCCCCTTCCCAAATAGGCCCCTTCGATTTTCAAGTTGTTGAGGTTTTTTTCTTTTTTTCAATTCTAGATTCCACACATAAGAAAAACAATGTAATATTTATCTGAATCTGGCTTATTTTGCTTCACATGATGGACTTCAGTTCTATTTCCTTTTTTGCAAATGATAGAATTCTTCTTTTTGTTTTGTGGTTCCAGTATTGGGGTTTGAACTCAGGGCTTGGGCACTTTTTTTTTTTTAGCTAAAGACTGGAATTCTATCACTTGGGCCACAGCTCCACTTCCAGCTTTTTGACAGATAATTGGAGATAAGAGTCTCATGGATTTTTCTACCCAGTCTGTCTGTGAACCAACATCCTTTGAATCTCAGCCTCCTGGGTATCTAGGATTACAGGCCACTGACACCTGGCTATGCTAGGGTACTTTTTAACCAAGTATTTTCAACTTTCAATTGTTAAGATGTATTCTCCTGTAGAGTAAATATGTGCAGATGTTTTGTGACCATAAAGGGCCAGATGACAGGAACTTGGGCTGGTTTTGCTGTAACTATTCAAGTCTGCCACTGCCCCAAAACTAGTCACAGATAAAATCCACATGGCTGCATACCAGCAAAATTCTTCATATTCAATATGTCAACTTGTGTAATTTTCGCATGTCATGTTATGTTATTTATTTGGCTTTATCTTGTTTAAATAAATAAAAACCATTCTCACCTCTCAAAAACAAGCAGCAGGCCAAATTGGTCCACAGGTATTGCTCATTACCTTGTGTTAGACTGTGAGCACCTTGACAAAGAGCCTACTTTAGATGAGCAAAGTGCAGTGAGGTGCATAATACATTGGATGCTGGCAAAGGACTGGGACTATGGATGCTAGGAAATGGATGTCTTTTTGTTCCACTACTCATGCACACAAAGGGAAACACTGAGACAATAAGAAGCTATCTCCTCCTATACGGGGTACATTACATTTAAAGACATCTCTTACTTATTAGGTTAGGTTGATAAGAGAAACATTTGTTGTCGTACTACCAGAGATTTATCATTTATTATCAATAACATACTAAAGGGTCTCAAATCGCTAAGTCTTCATTGGTAAGATCAATGTGCACATCCTTACAGTTTTAACCAAAGAGACGCTTTCTGCACACACACACACACACACACACACACACACACACACACACACACACACACGGTTCTGTTGTACATTGAGGTTTATACTCACCATTCCACTGATGCATCGGCCACAAGCAGTCGTTTTAAATTCACCATGCAGCTCTTTTACTGCGCTTGTGGTATAAAAACCTTCTGCCAAGAGAATAATGCCATACAAGAAGAAAAAGGATGCAATCCCATAGATGACATACTGCATCAGTTGTATCCTAAAGAAAGAAGACATTTTTTTTTTTTTTTTATCGGTCATGGGGCCTGAACTCTGGGCCTGGTCACTGTCCCTGAGCTCTTCAGCTCAAGGCAATGCTTTAACACTTGAGCCACAGTGCCACTTCCGGTTTTCTGGTGGTTCACTGGAGATAAGAGTCTCATGGACTTTCCTGCCCAGGCTGGCTTTGAACCATGATCCTCAGATCTCAGCCTCCTGAGTAGCTAAGATCATAGCATGACCAGTGTCCAGCAAGCATACACGTTTTAAAGCTTCTCAGAAGACTGAAAGTCATAGGCTGAGATCACTAGGTCATTAACTCAATATACCTTGCCCAGATTCAGTCTTGGTAAAAATACTTTCCCTGTGCATAGCTGGTATACAGTGAGTCCTTTGTATTGCTTGATCTCTCCTACCAACTTTCTCAACTCTGCTCATTTCTTTGGATATCAATTGTAAACCACTAAACAATGATGCCCTAAAAATTCTCCCAACATAATTTCATTTTGGAAAAATGTCTTCCACTTTGGGGGAGACACTTCTTATGATTACAAAACACATAAACACTGTGAAACTTGGGAATTAAAGGGAAAAACTGCTGATGGAAAATGGAGGGGGAGGAAAGTATTTGACAGAAAAACAAATATTGTGGCTGAACGGGAGCGATTATGAGCCTCTGCTTGGCAGTTGTTAAGATGCCTCTGAGAATGATTCCAGAGGTAGAAGGTGGAGGTGTGGGTTAAATCCCCCAGGACTTGCCCATTTCTGCATGGGGATGGGAGTACAAGGTGTCCCCTGCGATTTGTTCTTCTGCCTGAGAATTCACATTCAAATGCTACTCCTGTATATGTAAGGGTTGGGGTTAAGTCTTCAGTTGAACTCTTATCGTTGCAGGGGTGTTTAGTTCCTGGAAGAACACTGGCAGCGACCTATTACCTGGGAACCATGCTGACTCTCTCTGATGAGATGGTCAGCAGCATAACATGTTACTGTCCTCCATGATGATCGCTATGATGTGCATCTTGTCATTTGGCTTTTGTCCTGGACTTTTTCTGTCTATCTATAGTGAGTGCTCATTGAAAGCATCAGTTTTCTGCCAGAAGACACAATAGTCTTTCAGAAAACAGATGGTCCCAAATAATATTTTGTCAAAGGGAAGCAAATACATACACTTCACTCAGCAGGGCATGGTCACTGGTGTTGGTGGAGAAATGTTGCTCGAGAATTGCCACGGTGCCGGCAAGAGCCACATGCCCACAGCCGCAGAACAAGGCGACTCCAGAGAAGCACAAGATGGTGGCCACCAGGGAGGCATAGGGGACTCCTCCCAGACACTTGATGCAGCATTCGAAGCAGCCTGGACCCAAGGGAGAGAAAACCAGCCTTGATGGGAGAGGTCTTCATGAACCCTACAATTAGCACAGACGTTTCTACTTCTCCATCTCCTCTCTCAAGCTCTATAGCTAATACATCAACATCCCAACAAATGGGCAGAGGGGTCATCCTCACAGTCTCAGATTCTGCCACTGGGGACTGAGGCTCCAAGAGGGACCGTAACAATATGCTCAGGGTCTGGAAGGGTTCTTACAGCTTCCTGACCTTCTACTAACATAGCCAAAAGAGAATGACAACGAAGCAGCAGTTCCATGAAGAAATGAATAGTCTTCTCTAGACTCAAACTTGGGAGGTTTTCAAGTATAACCACTGCCTGAGCAGCCAATGGCTTCCCCCAAGCCCTTGACCTCCAGGGAAACTGGAAGAATCTCATAGTAACGACACTTTGGCCAGGTTTGGAAAAATATCAAGAGATGCAGGGGGAGGGGAAAGGGGATCCTCTTGGAAAGATCATAGGTATTTGGGGACCCCAGTCTAGTGAAATTCCATGTCACTAAGATCTACTCAAATGGATCCTCTCAAGTTTCATTCAAGTTGATATCAGAAATTGCCTCAAACTTTTAATAACAACTCCCCCAGGCAGCACCAGTAATTTATTCAGTCTTCCTCCTCCTCAACTGACTTCCATCTTCCCCCTTCCCCCACACAGACATTCAGAGTCAGAACCCAGGCCTGGTAGGTGATATTTAAGCACTTGAAGGGGAAAAAGGAACAGAAGAAGAAAAAAAAAAGAAAAAGAAAAGAAAAGACAAAATGAGCATCCATGAAGTGAAATGAAGGAGATAGAACCATATTCACACTTAATCTTGAGAAAATGATTCTCAAACTCTTCATTTTTAAAATAAGCTTGGACATGAAATGTCCAAAAAGGCCTCTCTGACAGCCTCAGCCAGGTGACACTTTCAGTCTGGAGACATTTCTGTCTCCCATCCAGTCTTACTGTGCTGGGCATCAGAATAACATCAGAATGTCTCCTGGCTTTCCAGCCATGTTTATATTAGCCAGACCCTCCAGTAAATGACTTGTTGAGCAAACTGAACTTTTACTGCATTAAGATGTTTAACAGCGATCAAGAGCAATTCATTACTTTGGTGCAGGCACAAGAAGCAGTTAAATTTATTTCCCTGAAATGGTCATCCTAGTATTTAGGGAGTGAAAACCCAGCATGACACACCAGAGATGAACTTTTCTGCATTGAGGAGTGTCCATGCAATACTAGCATTTGTTTAAACCTACCGCGGAGAATGACTTACTAGAATGCTCTTTTGTTAGTTGAAAAATACAAAAAGCCAATTTCCAGAAGAAGCCTGTGCTTCTGTCTACTTCAAAAGATAACCAGCTATTTTCAGGAAGACCAAACTTCCTGAAATGGACTTATGAAGCTTTATAAAATAGAAACCAGCACACGATGTGTGAGCAAGTCAAAGGCTGTAGAATGCTGGGCACTGGTGGTTCATGCCTGTCATCCTAGCTACTCAAGGAGCTAAGATCTGAGGATCATGGTTCAAGGCCAGCCCAGGAAGAAAAGCCCACCAAGACTCTTTGATTAACCAACAAAAAGCCCAAAGTAGAGCTGCGGCTCAAGTAACAGAGTGCGAGCTTAGTGAAAAAGCCAAGTGAGAGCATGAGGCCCTGAGTTTGAGCCCCAACACTGACACAAGAAAAAAAAAGCTATGGATACTTGAGATTTATGAACATGGATGTTGGGAGTTCAAATTTACTTTGTCCTATGACTTTCCGAGTGACAGGAGTGCAGCTAAGTTCCAAGTTAAGAGAAACCTAAGCTGGGTGTTAGTGGCTCACACCTGTAATACCAGCTACTCAGAAGGCTGAGATCTGAGGATCATGGTTCAAAGCCAGCCCAGGCAGGAAAGCCTGTGAGACTCTTATTCCAATTAACCACCAGAAAACCAGAAGTGGTGCTCAAGTGGTAGAGCGCTGGCCTTGAGCTGTAGAGACAGTGCTTGGGCCCAGAGTTCAAGCCCCACGACCAACAACAAAAA
Source organism: Dipodomys spectabilis (assembly GCF_019054845.1). Lineage (NCBI taxonomy): Eukaryota > Metazoa > Chordata > Mammalia > Rodentia > Heteromyidae > Dipodomys > Dipodomys spectabilis. The sequence goes on from NW_024870738.1 coordinate 3,232,095, forward strand.
AGAAGAAACCTAACAACCTCAGCCTTGGTGGTGTCATACTATATGAAGAGAAAACAGATCTGTGTGTTACACCATCTACAACTGGCCCCTATTCTCATTCTATGATATTAAGAGCAAGATGCCCACTGTCCTGGATAATGCAGGTGTATCTTAATGCAGGTGGTCCTTATTGGACAAAGCTGTGTGGCCCTGGGACTGCATTGTCCAATTAAGTAGCCACTAGCACAGGTGGCTATTAAAATTTTGTTTTAAAAGGAACAGTTCAGAGGCTCAGCAACACTAGTGGAATGTACCGTGATGGAAAGCACAGATACAAAACATTTTGTCATCATGCAATGGAGGACATATTTTCACTGGTCATGGTTTCTGTTATAGGAACTGAAACACGTTCATTTTCTATCACGTGAACTGAGTGCTAGCTAGGTTTTACCCATTATCCTTCCTGGGTGGGGGTCAACCATTGTGCTTAGCATCTGGGATACATATCTTGTTGTTGTTGTTGGTCGTGGGGCTTGAACTCTGTGCCTGGGTGTTGTCCCTCAGCTCTTTAGCTCAAGGCTACTTCTCTATCACTTGAGCCACAGTGACACTTCCGGTTTCCTGAGTGGTTTATTGGAGATAAGAGTCTCACAGACTTTCATGCCTGGGCTGGCTTTCATCCGCGATTCTCAGATCTCAGCCTCTTCAGTAGCTAGGATTACAGGTATGAGCCACCAGCACCCAGCTTGGGAAAGGTATCTGAAATAAGACATCTTCATTTATTTTCCAGTCATGGGGCTTGAACTCTGGGCCTTGGCACTGTCCCTGAGTTTCTTTGTGCCCAAGGCTCGAGACCACTTGAGCCACAGCACCACTTCCAGCTTTTTCTGAGTAGGTTATTAGAGATAAGAGTCACACAGACTTTCCTCTTCTAGTTGACTTAGAACCATGATCCTCAGATCTCAGCCTCCTGATAGCTAGGATTACTAGCGTGAGCCACTGGCACCAGGCTCCACATCTTCACTTTTAAAATCAGTCTAATGCTACAGGCAGACAAGTAGCATGCTCATTATGCTGTAGCATAATGATAGCCAAGATTGAGACTGTTGGGCCAGCAAAGGAGGGTGGAGAAGAGGGCCAGAGGGAAGGACAGAGGGAATATTATTCATACCATAGAAGAGACAGGAAAGGTTCTGTACAGAAAGACATAGCATGTGGAATAAACAAGTGACATGGTGGCAGTGATTTATAACCAGAAAAAGGTTCACTGATTTATGTATATTTTTCATTATATACATTTAATAAACTCAAGTCCTTTTTCATCATTTGGTATTAAGATTAGGTATTACGGTACAATGCATTCATCCTTTAACAATAGAACTCATCCTTCTAAATTCACAGTTGCCACCTCCAAAAGATCTTCCATCCAAGGTTTAGAGTATTCTGCTTCTGTCAAACAAACTATGACAACTGCTCCCAGGCTCCAAAAGACAAGTGTGGTTAGAAGACGATACTGTCCAATCCCAATGGGCACACTAGATCAAGGCTGAAATTGCCCTACAATTTATGTACACCACGCTGTGGATCTCATTTTAGAATAGCAGAGAAACCAAGGTTCTAAGAAACTGGGGGAATCACTCCAATGAATCACACTCTCAGCAGAAGCCAATGCTCTTAAGTTTTCAGCAGATGGTTTAATTGGTGGCTGATAGAACTCTGGTTCCTGCAGAACTGAAATGACTAATTATATCAGTCGTCTTTGTTCCATGCACACAGATGAAATTCTTACAGACCCTGCCAGCCAAAATGACTAGAAGCTTCTGGTGTACAACCTGAGAAAAACTGTTAGGAAATAATACTGCTGAATATAAAAGCTTACTTAGTTTGGTTGGGCAGTTATATAAAGGCCCACATTATATGCGTGATAGATATCCAACTGTTTATAAATGGGTTGCTCCCCCACTGTAGCCTCTGTGTCAATCTAGAAGTCACTTCTATCTTCAGTGTGCAAGATAATCGCTGAACATCAGGCACTTTGGTCACATGACTTGGCTCAGTATCAGAACATTGGGCTGCCCTCCTGCAGGGGGCGCTACGTGAACACATAAGTCATATACCCTTGAAGCTGGTCTGAATGCTCCTCACCATCATTGACTGTACCATATACACACTGGAAGTAGCTAGGATGACAGGCATGAGCCGCCAGCACCAGAGCAGCTTTTTCTTTTTGAAGAAGTTTGAGATGAGTATCAATTGCTATTGAAAAGCTGTTTTAGCCCTAAAATGGCAGCAGTGCATAGATGGGTCAGACTGCATGGGTTGGGAAGCTTGATACACCTACTATAAATCTTTACAGAAAACATTTGAAGATCCATGTCTAAAAGTGGTTGTCGGTATTCAGAGTCTAGTCTCTGAACCACCGGCAGTAACAGGGAGCACGTGAAAAAAGCAAATTCTAGCCAGACACTGGTGGCTCACACCTGTAATCTTAGCTACTCTGGAAGCGGAGATCTGAGGATCATGATTCAAAGTCAGTCCAGGCAGGAAAGTCTGTGAGACTCTTATCTCCAATGAACCACCAAAAATACACCCATAAGTAGCTTTATGGCTAAAGTGGTAGCGCACTAGCCTTGAACACAAAAGCTTAAGGACAGTACCTAGGCCCTGAATTCAAGACCTACGACCTGCACAAAGAATAATAAAAGCAAATCCATAGACCCCCTTCTCTTCTCAAGAACAAGTGGATCAGGACCTCTGGGACTGGACTCGCAAGTCTATGTTACCACATATCTTGGTGATTTCCAGGAATAATCTTAGGTCTAACCTAGATCAACCAACTCTGTGCGGGCAATATAACAATCCCTGCTTTCTGTAAGAACAGGACAACTTTTGAGAAGCTCATTTCTAGTCAGTAGTGTCATCTTTCCAGTCTGTGGCATCTTTCCTGATTGTGGCACCCTGAGTCTATGTGTATGCAGTGTCTGCTTTCACATCCAGTGGTGTTTGGCATTTTTTTCCTATGAAAATGATGGCCTACTAGGATTTGGCCATGACACTTGAGCTACTTGAAAATCAAATGGCAAGTTCTAGGGGGCTGCAAGAAAGAAAAACAAAATGTTCCCAGTTGTTCAGTTGCCCCCAAAAGAGTGCAGCTAGAGTGCTTTTGTGGAGCCAAGCAAGAAGTGGTGACCTCAGAATTTCTTACATCAAAGAGGCTTTGATGGGCATAGGCAGAGACTGAGGAAACAGGTAGAGAGCAGTCACGTGAGCAAGCGGACTTAAAAACACCCCATGTATTCTGGGAGACCCTATGCAGACAAAGGAAGTGGATCTCAGATCTATGCTGTCCCCAGTATGAGAAGACACCCGCAAGCTGATGGTTTTCTGCACATTGGAGTGGCTCCCAGGATCAACAGAACATTACTCTGCTAAAGACTAATGCTAGCTAAGAAAGATCAGTGCTTTGCCTGAATACTTTCATGAATCCACAGACTTGAGTTTTCCCAAGCTTTAAACTAGCGCTGAGAATATTGATGAATGTGAGCTAGAAAGGGAAAGGAAAGGGTTTTTTTTGGTCTGTTTTTGTCTTTTTTTTTTTTTAGTGATTATGATCTCATGAATAAAGAAAAAAATCAATGCTAAGTTTTTAAAGCACATTTTATTAGTAATTTTTGATACCTTTCACCAATCCTCCCAAATTAATTTCTTAAGCTTTCATTTAGCTGATCCCTAGCTAAAGAGTTTTAGATTCTGATTCACACAAAAGCTCCAGTGTGTAATAGCCTAAGGCAGTTTAAATATAAGCCACACAGTAGGGAGAAAAAAATACACATCAATGCCTTTAACTCTCAATGGCCATTTTGTCTCCAGCATCCCTAGAACCTTTTGTGCAGAACAACAGAATAAAACATCTTTTGTCCCTGGGCTAGTGGATGGCTGTTGCCATGGCTGTGAGTTCATAATGGCCAAGTGATTTGCCCAAGTTGTCCATGATCTTGGCTGCAGACTTAATGGTGGCTCAGAAGGAAAGCCAGCGGAAACCAGGACTCCGATTCCTCCACAGGGAATGAATGTCACATACACACATACACCACACACCCCTCTTTATGAGGCCTTCCTTACCACATTACCACTTCCTAATGAGCCACAAAATTCAAAAGAAAAGGAGCAAGATCCAAGGCTTGCAACTTCGAAATTTAGCAACAGGGAAAATGGAGGCAGACAGAATGCTACTTTAGAGAAGCAGAAGGGAAAGTCGGCAGACAGAAACCTTCCCAATGCAGCGTGGGCTGAGTATTCCCAACAGGGGATGATTGTGCTCCTTGGGCAACATCTGGCAATGGCTGGAGTTATTTTTGGTTGCCACAGCTGGAAGAAGAAATGCTACTGGCATCTAATAAGTAGAGGCCAGGGATTATACTTCTAATCCCCAAACGAAGAAGGATTAGCCCCCACATGTCAATAGTGTCAAGGGTTAGAAACTCTGCTCTGAGGTTACAACTCTCCACCATGAGCTTACACAGCGGGTGACACTACCAAATGATAAAAATCTCAAATAAAGGCTTACAAAAATACTCTCGCACTGGGAAGGTGGCTCAGTGGTAGAGGGCTTGCCTTGCATGCATGAGGCCCTGGGTTCAATTCCTCAGCACCACATAAGAAAAAAGAAAAAAGCTGGAAGTGGCACTGTGGCTCAAGTGGTAGAGTGCTAGCCTTGAGCTGAAGTGCTGAGGGACAGCGCCCAGGCCCAGACTTCAGGCCCCATGACTGGATCCCCCCAAAAAATATCTACTCTGTTTCAAAATATAGAAAAGTTCTTAGATTTTTTCCGACACATTAGAATCATCTAGAAAGCCTTTGAAAAGCTAGCGTTTACCCCCAGACCAGTTAAGCTTGAGTTTCCAGGGGTAGGATTCAAAATGAAAGGTTCATGTTTAAAGCTCCTAGGTGATTTCAAGAAATGCCCAAGTTGGAAAACAGGTTATGTAGAACAGGTGCCAGGAAACTGTATCCCACAGGCCAAATCCGGCTCTCTCTATATGTGGCCTGGGAACTAAGCATGAGTTTTACATTTCTAAATGGTTGGAGGAGAGAGAGAATCTCAAAAAGTATTTGGTGACACATGGGAAGTATATGAAATTCAAATTGGTATCCATAAATGAAGTTCTATTGGCACACAGCCACAAATATTCATTTACATGTTGTTTATAGCTCCCGTCAAGCCAGAGAAGCAGATTGCAGTTGCCACAAGTACCAAAGCCCTTTCAAGGAATAGTTTGCAGAGCTCTGTGGAAGATCAGTGGTCTGCAAACTTTAATACAAACTTGAAAAATGCAGAATTCTGATTAGGGCAGTCCAACAGCAGCCCTGGTGTCAAAAAAGAATAGGCCGCGAAGCTCTGGGAGACTCTAGGTCCCTTTCAGGAGATCTGTGAGCTCTACACTGGAAAAAATGATAGGGCTGTCATTTACTTTTGTCACTCATTGACATTTGTATAGTAAAATTTCTTGATGTCTTAGGTAGACGCAGTTCAGTAGTCCAAAAAGGTAGGTAGTAGTATCATATCCTTTACCACCATGCATTCATAGAAAGAAAAAGAAAAATATAAAGTGATGTTCACTCATAAACATCCTCTGCCAGGCATCAGTGGCTCATACCTGTAATCCTAGCAATTTGGGAGGCTGAAATCTGAGAGTTCGTGGTCCCAAGCCAGCCCAGGCAGGAAAGTCCATGAGTCTCTTATCTCCAGTGAACCACCAGAAATCTGGAAGTGGTACTGTGGCTCCAAGTGGTATAGCACTAGCCTTGAGTGAAAAAACTCAGGGACAGCACCAAGGTCCTGAGCTTAAATTAAGCCCAATGATCGACCAAAACAAAAACAGAAAAAGAAAAACCCAACATCCTTGGGTTTAATAATCAAAAATTATTTTAGCAAACATCAACACAAGCATATCCCTCTTGAATATTCTATATAGCGAAATGGGAAGAAAGATTCATAAAGCATGTCAGCTACATTCCAGGGTATGTGATCTTCAAGAAAGTTCTACAATGACCTACAAACAACTGGTATCTTTTTTTTCATAGTGCCATTCTTTTCTTGAAAAAAATTAGTGACAAACTATAGTTACTCAAACATTGGTATTTGGCAAAAATTCTTTTCAAATTGAACTCACTTAGTAGCTTGCCATTTCAACAAAAACAACTGATAGTATCTGTTGCCAGTGAAACTAGAAAAACTTGCACCTGCCTGAGTGAGACTGACAGCTTCCCAAGTTTAGAAGACACCTTGATGACAGCAGCCATGATAAGAACCAATCGGCATTATTTTTTGTCATGGGGTAATAATATGTGTCTATATTTGGAATAGCTGGACAGCTCAGAGAACCCACACTTTCCAACCAGTGTGGTTTTACAAACTCCTTCTTGAATATAAGAGCCAATCGAAGTACAAGATGGAACAACACACCCACAATTATTTGGGAAACCATTAAAATACTCCTCCTTTCTCCACCTACAAACCTGTGCGAATGAGTATTCTTCATGGATCTCAACGAAAGGAAGACATGCAAGGATTCTTCTGAATGACTGCAGAGGCAAAATCTAGTCTGATATTAAGCTAGATATTGAAAAGATTTGTAAAAATTTAAAACAGTACTCCTTAAGTATTATTTTGATTTGGAAAATGTATCTTTTCTAAACACTATTTAGGATAAAACATAATGGGCCTATTGAATAAGTAACTTTATCAGTGGTGGATCCCTTGCCTACCAGGTGCAAGGCAGATCCCAAACATCACACACCAGTTTATTATGAAGCATTACATTCAAGCTGGGCACTGTAATCTTAGCTACTCAGGAGGCTAAGATCTGAGGATCACAGTTAGAAGCCAGCTCACGGACAGGAAAGTCCGCAGGCTTTTACTTGCAATTAAAATAAATTAATCTCCAAATAAAATAATTAATCTCCAAAAGGCCAGAAGTGGAGCTGTAGTTCAAGTTGTAGAGTGCTAGCCTTGAGAGAGAGAAAAAATATCAGGGACAGCACTCAGGCTGTGAGTTCAAGCGCACTGATTGACAGGAAACAAAAAACAAAAATATTAAAGAAAAACCATTACATTACAATCATTTCTTAGTTTAATTGTTACTATAGGAAAATATTTGTAGGTATAACCTACATGAGCAAAATTTTGTCTAGGGAGGGACTCTATTTTTAAGATTAGAATGGAGCTAACACTCCTCAACAGTCTGAGAACCACTGGTACGAAGAACTGAGAAGGTATGATGTGAATTCATAGAGGATTCCTGTTAAACAGCTAAATGCAGACACTGAAATGATTAGCTTCTTCTCACTGACTTCTGATTCTCCTACAGCCCTAGACATAAAAATTCATCCCTACAATGCTAACAACACTGAGACTAATTCTTTTTCTTATTTTAAAAATCTTTGTTTAATTATATTGATTGTAGTGTCTTTTGTTAGTTTCCTTTAGTAGTTGTACAAAGGAGCTTCAATTCAACATGTTAGTTTGGGAATGCAATGTATCTTGATTACTATTTCTAATGCTATAAAGAGAATTGGTTTCTAGAAAGCTCTTCTAGAAGCTAGTCCAGAATCTATTTAATAAGGAACTTGGTGGCATACTGTGAAAGTCTTAAAATAGATTGGCCTCTGACACTTTAATAAGGTATGAGCAAAAGCAGAGAAAAAGAAAGACACACATCACTGGAAATAAATTCAAGAAACAAAAGACTTGTTAGTTCCTTCCTCCTTCCCACCTCCCCCCCCCCCCCCCCCCCCGCACCAGAAATTTGGCTTTTGCTTCCCAAAGATCACATGTTTTCTCTTAACCTGGCAAAGTAGCAGGGTACTGGAGAAGACTGATGTTAAGTAGAAAAAGCTAGTTGTAAATTCAGATAACATATTGTAGAGCAGGAAGAGCTTTAGGAAGCAATGTCGAACTTTCATGGTGCTCAGCTTTCTTGACCTTCTAGAGGACAGAATTCCATTTTCCTGATCTCATTCATAGAGTGAGCGTCCATTGATTTTGCCACTGCTACGTGGGAAGTGCTGTGGTGGGACACTGTGTTGGGGTTTGGGGATTGATGGGGAGCAACACACAAACATGAAAGATAACTTTAAAACAATTGGTTTTGACCTGGGCGCTGGTGATTCATGCCTATAATCCCAGATACTCAGGAGGCTGAGATCTGAGGATCACATCGCCATTCAAAGCTAGCCAGAGCAGGCAAGTCTGTGAGACTCTTATCTCCAATTAACCACAGAAAACTGAAAGTGGCACTGTAGCTCAAGTGGTAGAGTACTTGCCTTGAGCTGGAGAGCTGATGGATAGCGCCCAGGCCTAGAGTTAAGACCCACGACAGAACAAAAAAAATTGGCTTTGCTCAGTTATGGGGCTTGAACTCAGAACCTGGATACTGTCTCTGAGCTTTCTCACTCAAGGTTAGCACTTTACCACTTTAAGCCTCAGCTCCCCTTCTGGTTTTTATGAGATTAATTAAAGGTAAGAGTCTCATGGCCTTTCCTGCCTGGGCTGGCTTCAAACTGTGATCCTCAAATGGCAGCATCTTGAGTAACTAGGATAATAGGCTGAGCCACAGGTGCCCAGAGAAGGATAACTTTTAACTAGAATAAAAAGAGCTGTGACATAGAGGCACTGGGGGAGAAGTCCTCGACCGAGAGCTACTGAAAGGATAGCAAGAGCATGGACGGGCCTCGAGGAACAGAATGTCCTGTGGCAAGATACAGAGAGCAGAGTGGATGATGGGGATCATGGTGTGGGCTGCGATTCTCAAGGACACCAGGGTGGTGTGAGGAGAAGCTCGAAAAGCAGGTGGGCCCTGCCCCATCAGGCGGAGGCGTCTGAGCCAGCCTGAGACTCCTGTTTCATTTGCAGCCGTGGGAGGGGGAAAGATTTTGTGCAGGCGAGTGACATCATCTGAGTGAGAAGTGCTTGTAAGCGCCTAATCTGGCACTGCTGTGTAGGCTGGACTGGCGTGGGTGCAAACTAAAGTCTTCAGCAGTAGGTGGTAGCAGAATGGGTTTTTCTGAGTTTTATTCCAAGAGGGCAGGGTATCGTCAGAAGAAGCAGGAAGGATAAAAAAGTCATGGAGTTTATTAAGCAACCAATGTAACACAACTGTTTATAGGAATGGATAAGTGAGCAAAGGTGAGGATTTATGGGAACCAATCTTCATAAGGGCCATTCTAGAAAAGGCAAATAAGTTCAGAAAGAAATCGAGAGAGGGCAAATTCGTAGTTACTGGGACAGGGGGCACCCATAGGAAACTGGAGATTGATAGGGCCCTCAGCAGTCTGCCTGTGGTGTTAGTCATCTAGGTACACATGGAAGTCAAGACTTACCAAATGGGTACTTGATATAGATGTAGTGCAATTATCCCTCAGAACAAGCCTTTGGTGGTTGTTGGTGGTGGTTTTAATGTTGGTTAAGTTGAACTCTACAACACATACGAGCAATTTAAAAGGGCTGGGAAACCCTTTGCAGAGTGAAGGTGGCGAAAGGCAGGAGCCATATGAACTGAGTAGTGTGGACTGGCAGGTGACAGGAGGCCCCAAATCATTAAGACAGAACATAAGTCATCCTCTGCGCTGTGCTGAGAACCAGAAAGGCTCCCTTTTCTGAGGACTTAAAGTGATAGGCGATCACCTCTCTGATGTAGAACTTTGGAGGACTTTTTGGAAGGACAGTGCAGATAAAATACACATGATGCTCTTCAGAGAAAGCACATAACTTGTCATACCCAGCCCATTCCACTTAGGACAAAACCCACTTTGATTAACCGTACACAGGTATTAACTGTACACAGGGAAACAAGTTGTATATATTGGGAATGAACCAGAACATCTGAAAGCATACAAACTGGATATAAAGTAAAAACAAGTGGCCCACTTCATCTAGTTCCTAGCTACTTTTTTTTTCTTTGCTAGCCCTGGAGCTTGAACTCAGGGCCAGGGTGTTGTCCCTACTCAAGGCTAATACTTTACCACCTGAGCCACAGCTCCTATTCTGGCTTTTTGGTGGTTAATTGAAGAGTCTCACAGGCTTTCCTGTCTAGGCTGGCTTTGAACCATAGCCCTCAGATCTCAGTCTCTTAAGTAGCTAGCATTACAAGCATGGGCCACAGGCACCCGGCCTCAGCTACTTTTACCCCTCAAGGCAGGTATGTGAAAGATCGCAAAGGAAAATGACTAAGTCTAGCTGGAAATGTAGCATGACGGATATCATAATGAAAACAAAGGCCAGATGTCACTACTTATAAAAGACTGAATTTACTCAGGCTATAATCATCCCTGACAAACAGCTCCAAGTCAGGACTCACTGTGATTAATTTGCTTCTCCTCTCTGCTATCTTTGTGTGAAACAAGGAGCAGATACAAGTTCAAGAGGCCACAGAAGTGGATACCACGCATGCCCAGCAAGCCAGTCACACCAACACTGAAATACACACTGACAGTACAGCATATAAAACTCTGGAAGCAATCAAGGAGTGTTTCATATGCGTCTGTGATTTATACATATGTACATATATATATATATAACTATCTTCACTAAATAAGCAACATATATAATAATGCATATGTTTATACATATAGTATATTCATAAGAAATATATTTAGGGGCTGGGAAGGTAGCTCAGGGTTAGAGCGCTTGCCTTGCATGCCAGAGGCCCTGGGTTCGATTCCTCAGCACTACATAAGCAAAAAGAAAAAAGCTGGAAGTGGCACTGTGGCTCAAGTGGTAGAGCGCTAGCCTTGAGCTGAAGAGCTGAGGGACAGCGCCCAGGCCCAGAGTTCAGGACCCACGACCGGACCCAAAAAAAAAAAAAAAAGAAATATATTTAGAAACATATTGCTTATTATATCTATACAATATTATAATGTACTATATATTGCTTATTTTATATGCAGTATATATATATGAGTCTTTGTTAAATAGTTACTATAATACAGTTCACATTTTTGTAAAAGCCAAACACAAAAAACAATTCTGAAAAACTAAGGCACTTCCCAGCATGAAGCTGACTACACTGTGCTTGTGCTGTGCTTGACACTTCTTCCACCAAACCAGAAATTTTAAGTGACTGGAAGTGTCCCTCAGACCATGCACTACCCTGGCTTCAGCTGTATCTACTCAGAAAGCTTCTACCCCAGCCTCTGTGGAACAGTACGACTCATGTGATCAGCCTATGGGTCACAGTGGACATATAGCCACAGATGGAGAGCCAAGGGTGCATGCAAAGATAAGAGATTGCCTTCTCAAAATAGATTATCATTTTTTTTTCAGAAAAGACCTTAAATTTAGTGGCCTTGCAAGTAGAGGTAAAGAATAAGTAAAGAACAATAGCAAAAATCAAATAGCATTTCCCAGGGCTCACACCCACAGGTGTCAGGTTACAGAGTGCATTTGTGAGAGGGAAGTCCTATGCTTCACAGCACAGGGAGCAGGAAGATAAAGGCTGCAGTTCTCAGGGAGCCTGCCTGAGGTTGCACCTGGGCAGATAACACAGCCTTCCAACCATGAGACCTGAGTCACAGCAAGGACTTGGCAGTGCATATCACACTGGGGCTTCTTACTAAATCTCCAAATTCACCCAGCTCCCCACTCCCTGTATGATCTACATATGAGACCTGTGGAGTCTGGACTTGTGGAGTTATGTACGGCCATCTCAACCCAAGCATTAGAGCAATGTGAATCTGGAAGACAGGGAATTGGTGGGTGGTTATTCTGCTCCATACTTCTCAGGTTGAATTCTGAAGTTCTGAAGATGTACTAGTATATAAACAGTCATTCTTGGTTTCTTTTTTTGAGGGGGGGAGGAGGAGGAGAACAGTATTGGGGATTGAACTCAGGGCCTCACACTGACTCAAGGCTGGTACCCATGCCTCCATTTCTGACTTTCTGCTAGCTAATTCGAGAGAAGATTATTTCCAAATTTTCTGTCCGGGCTGGCTTCAAACTGTGATCTTCAGATCTCAACCTCTTGAATAGCTGGGATTCCAGGCATGAGCTACCAGGACCTGGCTGGATAGTCAGTCTCAGTCCATTAGTTTATAGCCTATATTAAGGAATAGCATCTTTCAAGTCGCTGAATTATGTTGAGGCAGATGGGAGACACTTGACATTTCTCTTAAGCTCCTATCATTTCTTAGATATTCCTTTTGTCACTTGTGTTGCACCACGATCCCAGGCCTAGGACCCCAGGCAGCCTGACGGGGGGTTGTTCATGTGGCCTAGCCAAAATGTGGACACTGCCTGCTCCAAGGAGCTAAAATACATAAAGAAATCGAAACAGATGGTAAAAGAGTAATTAGTCAAGTCCTAAACATATAACTTTTACTGGGAAGTTACATTAGAAAGAAAAGGCAAACAAAAATGGAAAAAATCAATCAAGGCCAAGGGCACTGGAATCATTTTGATCTTCCCAGGGGGAATAAAGATGGTGGGGGCAAGGAGATAGCATCTCTAGTATAGTGACCACATGGCTAAGAGATATGTTCCTTTAGGAAAGGGTTTCTGGTTAAACTGTATCAAAATCCCCTTTCCCCCATAGAAAGAAATCAAGAAAGATGGAAAGAAAGAGGGCAGGGGGAGGTAAGGGAGAAAGCACACCAGAGCCATATGGAATTATCTATTTTTTCTCCTCACACCATCTGGTTTGGAATGCAAGTGCAGAATGGCAACTGCATTCGTTTGGAAGCCAATAAAATGTCTAAATGGCCCAGGAAGGTGATAACATGCCTGAATCAGGTCCTCTCAGTCCATGGCCTGCGCCATCGTCTCTAAACTATCAAGTATAAGATCTCTGCAGCCAGTTTCAGACACAAATGACCTCAACGGCTTGGGCTTTAGAAGTATTTTTTTAAAACAAAAATTGCAGTCAGTGCCCACAAAAATTAAAACTGTATGGATGGAGACTACTTCAGGATCTAGGAAGACACTTCTTCAAATCAAATTCAGTTAGGTCTTTTTTCCCCTTGTAGGAAGCTATTTGCTCACAAGATACTTCCTTGTAACGTCCCAGCAACTTGATATTGTGGGAATTGGGCAAAATCTCACACTATTCGAGAATTCCTCAAACCCAGAGGACTAAGGATTTTAAAACATTTTATTTTACTGCTTAATCCATTTGGCAGGGGAAAATAAAACACAAACATGGTAACCACAATTTCCTTGGTGCCAAACCCCAACCTGAATGGCCCAAGGGGCTGGTGCCAGGCTTCATGTATGGGATCATGTGAACACCATGTTCACACAACGATACCTTCCAAAAACCACAATCGCCTCAGGATTCTCAAACAAACCTATTTCAGGAGATTAACTGGAACCTTGTATGTTCTCAGCTTCAACTGCTGCTTAGAACTGCTGTGCATATTCCAAAGTTTGGTGATTGGGTCAAAAGCACACAGATATAACTTGGGTACTGCAAGATTCATGCGTTTTAAATGGTACAATTCAATTGTTTGGGGTATGTCTATAGAGTAATGCATCTGTCACCACAATTTAATTGTAGAATGCTTTCTTCACCCCAAGAGAGATCCATGTGCCCATCCGCACTTCCCCTAGTCTCTGGCAGCCTCTTGTTTTTTGTGCCAATTTGGAGGCTTGAACTCAGGGCCTTGTGATCTTACTTGGTTTTCTTGCACACAGCGGGTGCTCTACCACCAAGCTTCCAGTCAAGCATTTTGCTAATTGGAGATGGGAGTCTCCTAGACTTTTCTATACCCAGGCTGTCTTAGAACTAGGATCCTCCAGGGCTCTGCCTCCTGGACAGCTAGGATTGCAGATGTGAACTGATGGCACCCAGCCCAATCTACTTGTTGTATGAACAAAGTCACTCATTTGGTCTGACTTTTTATTTTTATTTAATACCATGTATTAATGGTCATTCATGTCATAGTATATATTAGTACTTCATTCTTTTAACTGATGAATATTAATACAAATATATCGTATCTAATAGAAAATTGTAAGTCCAGATTCTAGCCACTCTACACCTCTATTACTTTCTTTAAAAAAAAAAAAAACTCTAAGAATGGATGCTCAATCCAATCTCCTTTTTTGTGGTACTGAGTATTAAATTCAGGGTCTCCTGCTTGCTAAGCAAATGCACTACTACTTGATAGCCTTTTGTATGTCCTTTTGTTTTTAATCTGTTCTTCATACAGACTCTCACACTAACTTTGGACCATGATCCTCTGTCCGCAGAGTAGCTTGAGAAAGTACGCACCCATTTGGAAGAAATGACATGGGTTGACACAAAATCATAGTAACATTTTAAGCTTACAATTTTGTTTATCCGACTCACCACCAGCCCATGAAGATCGCATTTTACACTTTGAACTACAATTGTATGTTGGCAAAATCACTGAGCTGAATATGAACACATGTAGACTTTGAGGATTCAAGTGGGTGAATGTTCATCCCACTCAGCATCCTCCCCACCCTAAGTCCTGAAATCAACTCATACACATTTCATTCAGACTTGATACCAGTGATCTGAGAGACCAGCATTCTTCATAAGCAAGGAGAATGGCAACTGAGTCCAAAGAACCTACCTGGTGGGAGTCCGATACACAGTTACCAATTCTAACTTCACAGGCTGTGATTTTTCATTCTCAAAGGCAATCAAAAGAGGGTAGTGCAAAGTAAAGGGGTTTGAAAGATGCCTGGACCTTGTTAGAAAGATGCTCAGGATCCCCAAGAAGCTAAAGCTTCTTGACTGTTCCAGCCCATTTTTGGGCCCCAGTGGTGGGGACCTGTGTGGTTCCACTCCCTTGTTACTGGTTTAGACAGAGGAAATTTTGGGGGTCACCCTAAGGCTTGTCTTACTGTACACTGCTCCCTTTGAGAAGGAGAAGCGGGGGTGAGCAAAGAGAAAAGGGGAGAAATATGGAGTGGAATGGTAAGGGGGCGAGAAAATGAAAGATGATTTTTAAAATGTCAAAGAGCTTAATTTTTACCCACACCCTTGTCAACAAATGAATGCATCAGGCAAAACATAAAATATCACCACACTGAAAGAGCCATCACAAATCATAGTAAAGATAACAATTGAGTTGCTATTAGCATTCAACCCAAGGCTGTATTTACCTGGACTGCTCAAGGGGCCAGCCCTGTCCCCCAGGGTTGGCACGGGACGGTACTGGTGGTTCTTTGAGCCTGGGTACATCCAGTGGTACCTGCCAATTTCCATTTCAGCTCTGCTGTTCACTGCCAATTTCAGTGGCAAAGAGTCAGTGTCTATCTCCAGCAAAGATTCTATATCAGCATTTTTATTTATTCTTTTACTACATAGTTAAAGGAAATGGGGAGTTAAAATTCTGGGCTCTCAAAATGCAAACTT
This sequence comes from Dipodomys spectabilis, assembly GCF_019054845.1. Lineage (NCBI taxonomy): Eukaryota > Metazoa > Chordata > Mammalia > Rodentia > Heteromyidae > Dipodomys > Dipodomys spectabilis. Next base: position 3,247,457 of record NW_024870738.1, read on the forward strand.
TCCATATCAGGTTCTCAACTTAGCATGGTAAGTTCACAATGGAGTCTCTTTCTCCGTGTTTGAATTGGAGTTTACACAAATCACCAAAATTTTCTTTCCTTTGCTTATTTTCTCCATCCCCCAACACCCTTACACACATCAAATGCTCATTTGGGGAGGATACTATCTAGAGATAAAATTGGGCTCCTTACAATATATTTTTCTTTCTGTTGATTTCCTTTTGAGACCAGCAGAGCACTATAATTATTGCCAGCTGCACAGGCAAAGGTAAGCAGAGACTCTCTCTAATGGTACCCAGTTCCAGTCCTAAAAAGCTGGCAAATTACTCCATGGCCTGATGAATCTTGCATGAAATGTCTGCCCTCCCTGACACCTGTGGCATTCTCTGTCACCTCATCTTCAACTCAGGAAGTCGGGCCTTCAATGTTCTGGATTAAACCGTGTTTCAATGATCTTTTGCTGTATTATAGAGAAAAGGCTGTGGGTCTTAGGCTCAAACCTCTTCTTGCTCACTACTGAGGTGACAATTGTTCTTCCAGGGACTCAGTTCTCTCTCTGGTCACACATTTCCCTCTTAGAGGGTTGGAAAGAAAAATACCTACCAAATAGCCTAGTACAGAGAAGGTTATTGATAACTATTATCTGCACAACAGTAAGGTCACTATGGCCAGTTTATACCTGAAAATTCCATAAAACCTAATAAGGGGGTAGGTACTCTGGGGTAGTACAGTTATTTAAGGAGTAAGAAATGCTTCTGACATGGAAGGAGGTAAAGATCCCAGCAGAAGACAGGATCCCAATGCTCATTGTGGCACCTCAGGTCTCTGTAGATAAAGACCAAGTGAATAAGCACAAGCAACAAAATAAGCAAAGGCCTTGGCTTTGTTTACTGAAAATCTCAGCCTTTACATAATCCCAGTTCCACTCTCCAGGATCTCTGGTCACTCAAGAAATACTAGGTAGAGAAGCAGAGACGTCCTTTTGTAGGTGTTGTTTTAGAGAAAACCTTTTTGGCTTCAGGGTAGGATAATGTCTGATTTCAAAAGAAAAGGAAAACCTATTTGGGTACGATGAAGTTGTTTTAGTTGCTCTCATTTGTGCAGTGCTTACAATGTGTTTGACCATTGTGTTAGCAAGCACGTGTTGCCTGGAGCCTCATTTGTCACAGTCATCCTAGGAAAGTATTATTTTATCATGGCAAATGAAGAGTGGAGAGATAGCAAGAAAGGAATGATCTTTTGTGCAAGCTCACTCAGCAGGGAGGAAGAGGAGGAGTCTGGTTGTGGAACTGTGTAACCTGCCTCCAGGGATGCATTATTTTTTTCTGACACTGGGGCTTGAACTCAGACCATAAGCACTGTCCCTTAACTTTTTCACTCAAAGCTAGTACTCTATCATTTGAGTCACCGCTCTACTTCCAGCTTTTTACTAGTTAGTTGGAGATAAGAGTCTCATGGACTTGCCTTCCAGGGCTGGCTTTGAACCAAGATTCTCAGATCTCAGCCTCTTGAGTAGCTAGGATTACAGGTGTGAGCCGCCATCGCCCTTTTAATGTGATCTGGTGACAAGGCTAATCAAACGAACTTAGGTTGGACTGCTTCTCAGCATCTAGGAAATCATCATTGGAAATGACTAGGTAACAAGCACTGCTGTCTGGAAAGAAGACATTCCCTGGTATTTTCAAAGCCATATTTGTCATCTTTCCTTTTCAGCCATTAGTTACAACATTAAAGGAAAGTCATAACAATACAACAGACTAGAGGAAAGGTTGGCCCAGTGGGCTTTTGTTTTTATAAATAAATTCTTACTGGAACCTGGTCATACCCACTTATTATCTATGGACATTTTTACAAGTTGGTGGCAGATGTGAGAAGGCTCAATAGAAATCTGTGGCCAGCAATGCCAAAATATTTGTTACTTGGTCTTCTACAGAAAATGTATATTGATAGAGCCTAGCAAGGTTTGAATATATAAAAAAGTTAATTAATAAGCCAAACTATAAAATAGAGCATTATTTTATTAGCTCTTATTCTATGCTCAGTGAAAAAGAAATACCACTGGGCTGGCTATTGATCCAAATTCTTCTCTGTGGCACAGTTGTTGGCTATTTAATTTGCCACCAACCAACAAAAATGTGGTTACACCCAGTATTATATACTACTCCTAAGGATGCCTGAGTGAGTGCCCATTCAATGCTATGTGAGCTGAGAGGACAGAGGATGACATTTCAGAAAAGAACATTATTCAATGAATATGAGAACAAATGATGAGCAACAATGCGCACTGGCAAAGCTTGGATTACAGCCTCCTCTTAAAAGCCAATGTGTGGCGCTTTCTACCTCCAGCTCAGAGCCACTCCTAGTTCTGGCAAACTACCTCAAGTGTATACTCAGTGGGTCCAAAGGATAAAAGAGCAAGGGAGAATCTCTGCAACAATCCAATTACTTCATCTTCAGTGAAGGGAAGTTTATGTCAGGGTGACCCTGGCTGTTCTGCATGTTCTTAAATGCAGCAAGACTGAGCAATTATTTTATTAAGATCACTTACTCTAAATTGACCTGTGCTTCCAAGTATCAGAGAAATGTGATCTGCATTGCAATCTTAATTTAGATTTACAACTCAGTTCCCCCCCCCAAAAAAAACCCAAATAGACATTTCCAGAAATGGGCCAGATTTCTTCTTTTCTAATGAAATAGCAAGGCTAAGCCTTAAAAAGCATGCTCACAGAATTGATAATAAAGTAGCAGATACATCAGATGGCTCATCAAGATCTTTCTCCACATTTAAATTTTCTTAAAAAAAAAACATCAAATGATGCCATATCACACCTACCACATATGTGCTGCACCATCTGGCTACACACTCTTTTCTACAGACTATTCTCTAGATACCATCTCTTCAGATGTCCACCTTGGCAAATCCTTACAGAGAATAACTACATCTAAAACTTTCTCTGTATCAGATTCACATAAAGAATTTAGACAATGTCAATAAAAATTCATTACTCTTAGGAGAAGAACAGAGAGGCACAATGCCTGTGTGTATCTGATACAAAATAATATTTATCGAAATGAACTTTAGGAAATGAAAATAAGAGGGCTTTTTCTTTTTCGCTGTTTTTGTTTTCTTTCCTTTTTCTCTATTTGTTCATTTATCTGTCTTTAGGAGTGTAAGGGGGGGCACAGAAATGGAGAGACAAAGGGTGAACAAATGCAGCAATGGTACTAACTAGACACAATGAAGAAAACGAACTATACAACTTATGGGTGGGATTGGGAGGGAAAAACTGGGAGAGAGAGAGTGAGGGAAGGAAAAAATATTAGCTTAGCTCATTAAATCATTATTCAACATGTTAAATGTGTCCCTTTGGATTTTTAGCATACAAGTGATAGAGTTTAAAGGCATGCTTTTCTTCCTGAAAAAATAAGCAAATAAATAAAAGAGCCTGATGTGATACATTTTGATAAATTAAAAATATGTAATCACTTGTATTTGATCAAAAGGGTTAAAATAGATCAGTTAATCTTGTAAATAAGTCTATTATTTAAATCCATTATTTTTTTAAATTTAAATTTTTCTTTATTTATTTTTTATTGTGAAAACACCATACAGAGGGTTACAATTACATGGGCAAGGTAATGAGTACATTTCTTATCAAGCATTGAAATCCATTATTTTTTACTCAGACCATATCCTACAGTTTATTTTAAATTAAATAATTTTCCAACATACTATGTTTTCCTTCCTATGTGATTAGGAGCTTAATTTAATGTCTGGATTCTGGAATTGAGTTCAGAATGGTTCATAGGAAGTGAACTACCCTGACTATAATTATTTGAGTAAATTCCATTTTCCTACATGCAATAAAATAATTTTCATCCTACTCAGATTTATTTGTACATAATAGAACAACTAGAGTTGTTATAATTCAATTGTTTGTCTACCCACTAACCACATGTACTCTCTGCAATTCTAGATGCATCTGTTTTCACAAATAAATTGACATCAAGTAATATTCCACTGAAATAAATGGAAACCTAACCATATCTTTTTATTACTGGATCCCATTATCTATTTCCTTTGATTTGTCTTATTCATTTTCTCCACTTATTCCATTTCAGTGAATATGCTTTTCAATCCTCATATTTTAATGCTCTCAATTTAAAAATCATATTTCAGTAATATGGCATTTCACACATCCATCTGAGAAAACCTGCTTGCTTCCCATAAAAATCCCTGAATATCTGCCTAACACCTTGTGTGAATTCTGGTTGATAGAGTATTCTGTTAAAAAGAACACACAATTTCAAAAGTGCAAATGCTTTGGTTTTGTAAAGATTTAGATTACTCTTGTCTGAACTAGGAACAAACCATTCCGATTGACTTTCTAAAGAAACAGATTTCTGTAGGAGTGACTGAATCATAATAGCTCAGAGGCGTTGTCCTGCCTAAACTCCCTCCAGGAGAGGACACCAACTAGAAACGTCAAGTTTAATTTAACAGACACAGCAATAATTATACAACCCTATTAGTTCACAAGCTATTGGGTATTAGCCATAGGGCAGTAACACCCCAAATGAAGTTGGGCATTTTTCCCTATCAGCAACAATTGAAAACAAGTAGGAAAGGAAGAACTGAACTGACAGGAATTAAAAAAAAAAAAACAAAACCTCTGTGTATAGTTGCAACATGCCTAGGATTGTAGTCAGGAAATAAGAACCCTTGCTGAAAGGGGTGAGGAAGAGAGAAAGAAAAAGAAAGGGAGGGAGGAAGGGAGGGAGGGAGGGAGGGACTCTACCAGGTCCAGAATTATAGGGTACATTTTTTGTTATGATTTCAATTTTTTAAATGTTAATGAAATAAACATTTATTTTCTAAACAAAATGAAACCTGAAGAAGTAAGCCTGCAATGACAAGCACACATGACCTGATGTAGCTTTTGTTTTAGGTGCACCTGAATGATAAGAGTCCAACAAACTGGGGAACTAGGAAGAAACTTGGGTGAGTTGTAATCTTGTGGAGCTGAACTTGTTCTAAATAAAGATTTGAAGATAAGCTAGATGAACACGTTAGTGTTTCCCATAATGATGCTGCAGATCAGTAAAAACAAATTTCCTGGCCCATCTTCTTATTTTAGCTTCTGTTATATATATGATGCTATGTTTTGGTAGCTTGTTAGTTCTGTGTTATTTAACAAATAACTAATATTTATAAATTGTGGTGCTTTCTAAAGTTCCTTCAAGAATAATCTTTCGTTTCTAATTTTGCCTCTAAAGCTAAGGCTAAAATTTTTCGTATGCCAATTGTAATGGGTGGAGTAGGGACCTGTAGACCTGTCATTAAACATTTAATTGACATAATAGTAACCCATAAGACTAAATAATGATGAGAAAATTTAATGTAGAGTTTCTATATAGGTTATATGTGCTTTTCTTACTTACATACTTACAAGTAGTATGATCTTGTACAGACTAAAATGTGTTGCAGAGGCCCAAATGGTTCTATCTGTCATGGGTAAACGTTACATAAAGCATGTACAAAACGAAATCATCTCTACTTTAGGGGGAAAATGCTACAAATTTGATAGTCTTTTTCAGGACCATGCAGTTCTTTTATCCTAAAGCATGTAATCAACTTACTAATTAATAATAATGAACCTTCAAACTTTTACTTCTTTAGCTTGACAAATATTCCCGAGTGTCTCGTATTTTTATTACTCTTTCATGATTCACATAGGTTAAGGGGGGAGGGCAGACACATACAAGAAAAAAATGGATTTTTTTTTTCTGGTTGAGGAAAAGGTCGGTTTGGTACAAAAACTGAATTAAACTAGCAACTTTAAAATTAAAATGCTATGCATTTAATGTCAATGAATCATATACTTAAAAATACAATGGAAAATTTCATGCTATGTGGATTTTCTCATATTTCTAAAAACTGAATTTTGGAAATGAAATTGGTCTATTCGGAATCAATGTCAATGTATGTAGAATAAATCCTTTACATAACATGCAGCCTCTACCCTAGCATGCAGTCGAGCCTACATATGGATGCTGGTTTTGTAGGTTTAAAATGGTTAACTCTCAGCAATTTCATATGGTTCAAACTGCAAATTATTCATAAGGAAAACAGTTACGCCTTCATCCTGAAGAATTACTATTATTTAGTAACTGTCATTAGGCGTCAAGGCTATGAGAAATGACCTTAACATGATGGCTTTTGCTATTTGAGCCACTGCAGTTAGAGAGCACGTTTCTGTGCATTTGTGACAGTTTCTATCTTTGGGTGAGAGAGATCAATTACAATGCAGTGCGATGTCATTAACCTAACAGTGGCTGAGCTGATTCCACGGAGTGTCAAACTTGACATCAGTCATTATTTACGAAAGGAAATTTAATTATAGCTTCAGTTTTCTGCCTTTTTTTTCTTTTAACTGCAAAATACTGATCTCTCCAAAGACCTAATCTGTGCATCAAAATTTTGACATGATCAACAGGACCTTTATTCATTTTCCTCTCCCAAATCTTTAAATCATAATTAGCATAAGAACCCCCCCCCCTTTTCTCCTTTCCATCAGTGTTAGGTGACAGAGCCTATGTCCCCTCTCCCTCAAGCTCCAACTGTAAATGTTTTATTACGTGTCACATCCAGAGCCTGGTACACAGAAACAACAATCATATTAGAGGAAGGAAATTAGACAATGTCCAAATCATTCCACTCTTAATGGAAGAAAAGCATAATTAGCATGCATACCCTCTAGTTTTCCCCAGGGTTGGCAGAAAACAGTATATTCCATGTCCCCAGAATATAACATGCAGAACATTGGATCTAAGTTCTCATTTATTATAGCAGAAAAAAAAAAGACAATCTCCCCAATGCAGCTGCCCAAGGTGACAACTGTGGACAACCTTCTATGAAATACGTTGTTCCGCAGGAAGATTTACAACAGGACTAGATTGAAGACAGGCTGCTTTATCAATTGAATATCAGTCCACAGGGGGTAAAACACCCTAAAACAAGAGTATGCCATAGGGATTGTTTCAGAGTCATTTTAAAAGACACAAAACCAGGCTAACCCTTTCCAAGCGCCCTCAGTGAAAAGCTTTAAACAGGCTATTGTCAGAGTACAGGGTACCTTTTCTCTCTTGGCTTTGTTCAGCATTTTCCTCGGCTGCAGTTTCCATGGCTGGCTTCATACCATCCACCAAAAATGCTTTTCCTTGCTTTCTCCCAACACACACTTTTTTCCCCTCCTCTTCCTTTTCTTTTGGACTCCCCTCGGTCTCGTATTCACACCGCCTGATTGAGAGGCTCTGTTCTTCACTACAGTAGATTACAGCCCCTTCCAAGATGTAAAAGTCTTGTCAGCGTCAATCTCGTTCTGCCTACTGTTCCATAGAGATAGGTGCCAAGGAGCCAGCAGCAATACGTCACAGAGGATCCCAGTTATAAAACAGCCATTCTGTACCCCTCTGTGCCCAGACTCGACTCTCAAGGCGCCCAGGAAAGACCTGCTCCCCCACCAAGCTCTTCCTCCTCACAGTCTCTCTTAAGATCTTTCCCTCACTCTCTCTCTCCGCCCCCCTCCTCTGCTCCCTTCTTTCCTCCAGCCAACTACACCCAATGAATACTAATTAATTCTCCCAGGGAAGAATAGGTTTGTGACATCAGAGGAAAGGATGTGGAAGAGAAAGAAAAGAGCCCCCTCCCACCACGTGACTTGGTCGGGCCACAATCTATGTTGTCTCTCAGGCAAGTGCCGTGTTTCCCAGGCCACCCCTTTAGGGGCATCAAGGTCTTATTTATTCTGTCTATCGCCCACACCCCGGTAAAATATACTTAAAAGATATGCCTGTGATGTCTATTTTATTTGCTTTTAAAAATACCTCTTTTTCATATTACCTCTAGATAGATAAGTTGATCTTTTCTTTTTGCTCAAGCCCACTTAATAAAAAGTGACCTTTTCTTATTTCTTAAAAAACTGTAATGTATGACTAGTGTCTCTAGCTGACATTTTGGCGGTTTTGTTAGTAAAGATCAGAATGGTTTTGTGATGTGATTGTTCAAATATTATATTGTTTTATTCATTGGATCCTCTCACTCAAAACAAAAGTCATTCTCAAGAACATTCTAAATATCTGCAAAATAGCTAAGGTACCAACAGTGCCTCTGACCTGACTTCTTGCGCAAGCAGATGCTATTGAATAAAAGTTCCTATCCCACTTTAGCATGTAAGCCTTTGTCGAGACGATGAGCCCTGTGTATTATAGAACCATTTTGCAGTTGGCTGGCCTGCATACCTTCTCTGGACCCATGAGAATAACTACAGACTCTCCAGGCCAGCCATTTGTGGCTCATGCTTGTAATCCTAGCTAGTTAGGAGTCTGAGGTCTGAAATCACAGTTCAAAGTCAGCCTAACTAGGAAAGTCCGTGAGACTCCTATCTCTAATTCCCATCAAAAAGTGGTAGAGCACCAGCCTTGAGCAAAATGCACAGGGACAGCAGTTAGGCCCTGAGTTCAGTCTCCAGTATTGGTTCACATACACATAGGAAAAGAAGGAGAAAGGGAAAAGAAAAGGAAAAGGAAAAGGAGGAAATGAGACAGTCAGACTCAAGACAAATACAAATGCAAAGATTACCATTGATCACAACTGGATGAAGGATTTCCTAACTTAGAATATTCTGTTTGTAGGTTGGTTAGGCATAACATCTACCTTGGGAGAAAATATAAAAGAAGTTGGGAGGCCGGGCACTGGTGGCTCACACCTGTAATCTTAGCTATTCAGGAGGCTGAGATCTGAGGATCACGGTTCAAAGCCAGCCTGGGCAGGAAAGTCCATGAAGCTCTTATCTCCAATAAACCACTAGAAAACCAGAAGTGGTGCTATGGCTCAAGTGGTAGAGTGCTCACCTTGAGCTGAAGAGCGCAGGGACAGAACCCAGGCCCAGAGTTCAAGCCCCACGACCGACAAAAAAGAAAAAAAAAGAAGTTGGAGGCTATCTCTCTTTAATATACTCTTGCAAGTTTTAGGAGTTTATCACTCAATATTATTTTTCAATGAACAAGAGCCGGAGCTAGTGGCTCACAACTATAATCCTAGCTACTCCACAGGCTGAGAACTAAGGATCACGGCACAAAGCCAGCCCAGGCAAGAAAGCCCCTGTGATTCTTGCCTCCAATAAACTACTGAGAAAAATAAAAACGAAACAAACAGAAGTGGAGCTGTGGCTAAAGTGGTAAAGTGCTAGCGGTGGGCAAAAGAAGGTCAAGGACAGCATCTCAGACCCTGAGTTCAAGCTGTATGACTGGCACCAAAAACAAATATATAAACAAATAAAGCATTCAAAATCCTTTACCTGATCTTTTAATGATTTGGTTTTAGATAATCCTCCAAATGACTTTTACATTCAATACCTCTGGCATGTTAAAGAGGAAAAGGTTTTGAAAACCAGTTTACCCTGTTTTAACACCTTCTTTTAATTTTACACCCCACTTTTTTCTTTGACCCGTGTTCTAGAAGGCTGCGCCTACAATCAACCATTTCTTTAAATTATGGCTTCAGCCAGGTTTATTGTCTCCTGGTGAAGGGATAGGGAAGCATGCCGGCTAAAATGGTGCCTTGTTAGGGGAAAAAAATAAAAGATTCATTTGTGATATAACTACCTTCATGGGAAAACTTACCAGATGTCCTAAAGGGGCACTTTAAACATGTTTGGCAATGACAATGTAAGTCCATTCAGACAAAGGTGCCAAGTCCTTGTGCGTGACAAGCTTGTTTCCTCCACCCACAGCATTCCAAATGAAAACTCAACCCAAAATTCAACTGAGCACAAAACAGGACAAAAGTAATGACCTGTTGCTGGGTTTTCAAAAGTATCTAACAAAGGCATGCAATTCGAGAACTAACAGAGTAGAATGGTATCTTGGCTCTTCCTTAAGCATATTATTTTTATTCATGTGTTTGTGCATGCATGCATGTGTGCGTGCACATGCATGCACAACTGGTATTGGAGGCTAAGCTTAGGGCCTGTTCACTGTCCCTTAGCTTTCTTTTTTTTTGGGGGGGGGTCTGGTCGTGGGGCCTGAACTCTGGGCCTGGGCACTGCCCCTCAGCTCTTCAGCTCAAGGCTAGCGCTCTACCACTTGAGCCACAGCGCCACTTCCGGCTTTTCCCCCCTTTTATGTGGTGCTGAGGAATTGAACCCAGGGCCTCATGCATGCAAGGCAAGCACTCTACCACTGAGCCACCTTCCCAGCCCCTGTCCCTTAGCTTTCTTGACTCCAGACTAGTGGTTTAACATTTGAGCCACAGCTCCATTTCCAGCTTTTGGGTGGTTAATTGAAGATAAGAATCTCACAGACTTTCCCACCTCAGCTGACTTGGAACTACAATCTTCAAATATCAGCCATCTGAGTAGTTAGGATCACAGGCATGAGCCACTAGCATCAGGCTTCTACTTTATCCACGGGCTCAAGCAATCCTTGTGACTCAGCTGCTTCAAATCTGGTATCAGAGGCAAATGCTATTGTCTCTGCTAGGAATATTATTTTCATAAGGAAAACAGAATATGTAAGACACATTCCTAAATTCCCTATTTAAGGATAACTCTTAGTTCTAAATCACAATGAAAAAAACACAAAACTATTCAACAAAATATTTACAAATCTTCCAGCAAATAGTTTCATCTACTTTTACTTGGGATAAAACTACAGATAAAAGAGTAGTTCATCACTTTTGTCTTATTCACAACTTCATTTTCATTAGAACAGTGATATATGATAGTTCTAGAAATTACCACTGTACTACTTCAGAAGCAGCCTCAGATTGCACTGATGTTTATAATAAACCATTGGAATAAAAAAAAACAAGTGCTAGAAAAGTTGTCAACAAGATTGAAAAGAGAAATACATTCATAATATTTTGAAGTATATATCTATTTGGGACCAGAAAAGCTAGGCATATAGACTGAACAGGAAAGGAAATATCTCCCAGAGCTGAAACTATTTCTTTGATCCCCATGTTGTAAGATAGTCAGAACATTTCTGAAAGCCGAAGCAGGAATAAAACATACTGACATAAAATGTACTGGATTGAAAAATCCAATGAAATTGCTAACATTGCCTAAAAAGAACAGGAGGTTCACATCATTTTCCTCATATACCTGCAAGTCTTTGATAGAATTATTTCCAGCTCAGTAAAAATGTGTGGTATAACCTTCTACATACTAACATGTACAGGAAGTACAACAACAAACAAATAATGCTGTTTTCTCCAGGCAATTCACAGGCTACTCGCACACAAAACTCTCCCAAACCAGGGTGTTCCTATCTACTGCAACTGGTAGAATATCACAATACCAATAACATGAAAAGGGGATTCATTAGGCACTTACTGTATGCAGGACATCAAATCAACATTCCATGTTATACATTATGGTTGCTCAGCCAGTTGAAAATTCAAGTTGCACAAAATGTTCTACCTGCATATCATTATCTTAGCCATGAAGATATCAAAGATTTTGTCAAATTCCTGTTTTCCAACTTCCTGGAATTACATTTTGCTTTGACCTCAAAATCACTCTTCAGTGAGGAGTCATTAAACATCAAGAGGAGTATTATCAGCTTTCTTCTAACAACTTATTCCTCTGCAATTTTTCAGGGCTCATAGAACATTTGTGTAACATGAAATATATTCTGCTATAATTCTCATTGTCCTTCAGAGGAAATCGATACTTAGCACAGCAACTGCAAAACCAAAGAACCTCACTTCATATTTTACTGTAAAAACTCTCATACCTAGTTGCATGAATTTTAAGTAAATTGCTTGAAAAGAAATTTTTGATCAAGTGTGGTGGCACACATTTGTGATCTCAACACTTAGGAGGCTGAGGCGAGAGAATCAGGGGTTTTTAGGACAGGCTAAAGCTACATAGAGAAGTCCAAGTGAGTCTAGACTACATAGCAAGACCCTGTCTCAATAAATTAATAAACAAACAAATTTCTGTTAAGTGACTCCTATTTTCACATTACTACCCAAGACAGAAACCTAAAATGTAATGTTCTGGTTGCAAACATCTGAGCTTTCTCTTTACTTGGAAAGAACAGAATTAGAGCTACAGCAAGAACTCTTCAGTCATATATTTGAGGCAGAAAATATATTTTTATCAAGTAGAATTATCTGCAGTATCAATAGTTCTTAAAATGGCACATACATTAAAAAAACACATAAACTAGAAATATAAAACTATAGCTAGCAATTTCGAATACGATAGTCTAGAATTGAGTCCTCCTCATAATTAGATTTCTATCAATTTGGCAGAGCCTTCGTCCTTCATTACCATAATTAAATTTCAAATTTTGCTTCCAGTGTGGGGTTTTGAAAAATGCCTGCTGATTTCTTTCCTTTCTTTTCTTGTTTCTTTTCTTGCCTTTTCTTTTGCTCTTTGCCAGGACCGGGGCTTGAATTCAGGGTCTCATGCTGTCATTCAGCATTTTCACTATGGCTGCTATTCTCCCACTTGAGCCATTTTTTTTTTTTTTTTTTTTTTGCTGGTTAATTGGAGTCTCTCAGACAGTTCTATCCAGGCTGGCTTTGAATTACAATCCTTAGATCTCAGCCTCCTTCCTAAGTCACTAGGATTACAAAGATGATCCATTAGCACTCAGCAAGCCCTATGACGTCTTACTCTTATGATTCCCCTTCTGATGCTCTTGCTCCTGTCTACCATATTCTCTCTGATGGGAAATGGCATTGCCTAGAGTTTTGCGCTGAAAGGACAGATCAAATGGGATGGTGTATACAAACACTCAAAAATTGTAAAGCTTAGGAAGCCATTATCATGAGTGTCTTTCTTTAATAGTAGAAGTGGTTACAGGCCAGGTACCTGAGTAAAATCAATAATTATGAGCATATGAGAAGCTTCTTTCAGGTAACTTACTTAATGGCAGGCAATGTCCTGATTAGGATTTTGAGGAGTTGCTGAAACAAATTGTAGAACTGGCCAAAAGCTTGCGGGGGGGGGGGGCATATTATGAGCCTCCCTCTTCTGGTAAAACAAACAAAGCAAAGCAAAACAAAACTCTATGCACTCTTGTTTCCTAACAGAGACCAAAAGTGTAAGTTGAGCAAGAGCAGGCTTGGGTTTTACATGATAGAAACAGTTGTAGCATGAGATGTTTCAATATGTCAGGCTGAGGAATAGGCACAAGACAGGCAGCACCAAAGCTCACTTTGGGGAGTCTCTGCATTTTCCTCAGTGGCTGTGAATCACATCCATCTATGCAAAGTCAAGGTCAATACCATGGCTTCTCTCCAGTCTCTTCAATCAAGCTTGCTCGACTTCTACACAAGGGACACTTGGAGCTGGGCCATTCTTTGTTGCAGGGCTATCCTGAGTATCTTGAATGTTTAGGAACAACCCTGGCCTTGCTCATTAGATGCCAATAGAACCAACCCAGTTTTGACAACTGGATACATTTCTAAAGGTTTTCAAATGACTCCTTGAAGGGAAGTCTCCCCTAGCAGAGAACTACTGCCTTAAAGCTATCTTTCTTTTCCTGTTTCCTTTGGCTATCCTTTCAAGCAATAGGTCCCAAGCTTGGGCACACTCTGAAATCGTCTGGAGGTTTTTACAGTAAGGATGCCAGGCCCTCCCCCAGCCCAACTTTCTGATTGGAGTATCAAGAGCACGTGGCCATCCAGAAAGTTTTAAGGTGGAGTGGCTCAAGTGGTAGGATGCATGCCTAACAAGTGGGAAGTCCCAAGTTCAAAACCCAATACCAACAAAAAGGTAAATCTAATGTGCAGATAGCTTCTGCCTGCTGTAGGGACACACAACATACGTGCTGTGATGACAGTGACACAATTAAAGCTGTTTTGGGAAGAGTACACAGAGGGTGGGCCATTTGAGGGGTAGATAAGAGAGAGATAAGAAGGCAAGGTCAGGGTTAGCACCGTTGACAGAGGAAAAGGTGGAGACTCTATAATAAGCAGCTGGGGATTTACAACAGCTTCGATCCTTGAAAAGATAAGTTCCATAGGGAACAGAAAGAGATCAGGTGACATATTCCTTCCCAGGGCTACTGTGACCCAGTATCACAACGTCATTAGTTTTAAACAACAGAACTTATTCTTACCATTCTAGAAGCTACAAGTCCAAAGTGGGCAGGTCTGTGTTTCTTTTTCTACGAGAGCATCCTTCCTTATCAATTCCAGCAGTAGTCAGCCATCTTTGATATTTGTTCGCTTACAGATGCATCCCTTCGAGGCTATGTCATAATGTAGTATCCTCGCCTAGAACTGTGTCTCTTCTCATAAGGACACCAGTCATATTGTACTAGGCTTCATCACAACTTGACTATATCTATGAAGTCTCCATGTCTAAGGGCACATTCAAAGGTTCTGGGGGTTAGGACTTCAATATATTTAAGGGGGGGGAGGTCACAACTCAACTCTCACCAGGTGAAAAGAGTAAAACAGGCTATCACAACTGGAAGTCATATGAGTCCACATCTGTGTAGCTGCTTTAGAAATGAAGACTTGGATGATATCAACAGAGAAGAGCCCAAGAATGGCAGGAATGTGTATGATACTGAGGCAGAAGTTACAGACAAGCAAAGATTACAGGTGCCACCTAATCAGGGGGTCTCTAGTGGAAGAATCACCTTCAAATGAGGCAGAGATCAGGTGATACAACAGAAAACAATCCAAGATAGGGCCCTGTCAGAGAGGAGAAGAGAATTTTAAGGAGAGGGGTACACTGCAGTCAAAGCCGTCAGAAGGCGAGCCGCTGGCAAAGGCCACTGAAATGGAAAATTCCAATTTCTTTGCCAGCATCAGCACAAAGACTGGAATGGAAACCAGTTTTTAGAGGGGCTATGAAAAGACTGGAAAATGAAGCGGAGAAAGCCAGGGCAGCCCACGTTGTAAAGAAATGTCGTGAGGGGAGGGCAAGGGAAAAAAAACATAGAAGCTAATGGAGGAAAATGGGCAAGAAAAGAGTTCCTCAACTGTGTCATGCCGATAGGGTGGCAGGGACTGAGAGATTGAACATGCAAGTAGAAGTGAATAAATGAGTCAGGATCACAGAAGAAGCAAATGCCGCCTGTAGGGGACAGCATGGGACATTTCTCCTCCCAACATGGAAGTGAGGAAAGAGGAGATAGAGGCAAAAGGAAAAGTCTAGCTATTGTCAACCTTGAAAGAATTTTCATCTTAGAGGAAGTGGCAGTGACAGGCAGGTTACAAGTACAATGTGTCATGTACAGAAAAGGTGACATTTATCAGTCACAACCTCATCTTACAGATGACACAATGGTCTCAATCTTAAGGTAAGTGACTTGCTGTGAGTCTGGGTTGGTTAGGGACCTGAATGGTGCTGAGTTTGTAGAAGACTAGATATTCCAGGAACCAAGAGGGACAAACACTACCCTGATTATGTCATCATACTGGGGAATAAACCCCAACATAACAGAGCAGCAGCATCTAGCCCAAAAGAAAACAAGGAAGGAAGAAAGGAAGGAAGGAAGGAAGAAAGGGAAGGAGGGAGGGAGGGAAGGAGGGAGGGAGGGAGAGAGGGAGGGAGGGAGAGAGGGAGAGAGAGAAAGGAAGGAAGAGACAGAGGGAGGGAGGGAGGGACAAAAAGGGACGGAAGAAATAAGGGAGAGACGGAAGAGGTAGGGAGAGAAACAAGGAGGAAATGAGAACCAGATGATGGTTTGTTAAAAATGGTTTTGATAAGGAAAGGAAATTTTCATTCCTTCCATGTATACAAGACATACATCAGAAGACAGCTGATGTGCTGACAACACGCTCTGATTAATTATCACATCCGGTGGGGAGCTCAGAGTCTCTCATTAAAAGTGGTGCCCCGACAACAACCTCTTCCTGTGAGGGCTCCCAATTAACTTGCCCACACAGCATGGACCAAGTCAACCTGAACAGGGCCAGGCCTTCCAACCTTTTTGTTAGCTCTCATCTGCAGCTATCAAGGTCCTCATCATGTCTCTGGAATGGCTCCTCCTTGCATCACCAGAAAACCTAGGGACTGGGAGATTCTCTTATCCAGATAATCTGTGGCTCCTCTACAAAACCGAGGAACATAGAGGGTATGCTGGGGAACGCCCTTGCATGATCTGCCAAAAGACAACCATCTGAGCTCCAGCTCTCCTGAAAGTCACAACCCTAAGCCCTTACTTGGGGATTCAGTGATAAATTACAACTGGATATTTGTCTGTCTTTACCAGCCTCTGAGTCCGAGTGGAGACAACTACTTGGACCAATCATAGTGTTCACTAGGGTCGCCCCAGGGAAGGCGGTCCAATCTGGTGGAGGTCCTTGACTTTGCTGGCCTACTTTGCTGGCCTACTTTGCCAAAGGAAGATGAACACATTTAAATTCAAACTGAGATCGGGACAAACCCAGGCTGTAAAACATTCTCAGAAGTTCAGACCCCCAGGAATGTGCCTTAGGTTAGAGACAAAGATGAGGGAATCCCTTAAGGAAGGTTGTGGTAGTTGTTGCTTTGGGTTGGCTTTGCCCACAAGACACTTCAGCTGGTTCCCTGCTCTCCATATGCAGAAGTTACTGTCACTTTCCCTTGAAATGGAGTCAATGTGCAAAGGAAGAAGGTTCTACTTGAGGAAAAGATGTCTCCTACACAGACTCTATATTTCTCGCATGAAATAGGATTCCCCTCCCCCTCATCCAAGTCCCACCTCTAACAATGCTAATTTCCCACTGATCGGAACAACAGAAAGCATTAGGCAGCCCTGGAGTCCACATATTATTCTTACCCTCATTTGAACATGTCCACCTACAAACTACTATCAACTCCCAAGGAAATCATAATTACCACTTGGCCAGGCAAGGATACTGGCTAGATGTTGAATCAACACTGGGATCCACATCCAACTGGGTTCAACACTGTCTCCCAAGGACATGCCCCCCCCCCCCCCACACACACACAGAGGCCAGTTCCCAGAGCCTGTGTCAATCTCTGTACTGGAGTTGCTGTAGGAACTCAACTCATGTGCTTTCTTTCTTTGCCTTTACAACAGTTCTGAGAGGTGAGGCCTTACTATCTGCCTTGCATGGCCAGAGCAGGGAAAAAATCCAAGGGAGCCCAATTGACATGGCTGAGGTCATGCAGCTGGTCAAACTTGGAGCTAATTCTGGGCCACTGGGTACCAAAGCTGAGAATGCAGGAGCCGGGCAATCACAATGAAAGGATTCAAAGTTAAACAAAGACCCAGGTGCCACGATTAGCGGCAGCAATTATTTAACTCCAGAGATCGAGCTCACTACCAATGCCTTGCTTAGAATGGCCTACCCCTCCTTCTCTTCTAAAACATGGAAATCTGGAGCACTGCTAATAACCATGCTCTGTGCAACACAAGGCTGCGTGCCTTTGCAACTGTATAAGGATCTAACACCCTCATCCTCACCCACCATCCCTTTCAACCCTGCTCTATCCTAACCAGCCTTCTGATGCCACGTGACCTTCCTGAACCTCAACTTCATCATCTACTAGAGGGACTCATAAGGGAACTTCCTCCACTAGGCTATTGTTAGCATAGTGAAATGTTACAGAGTCTCAGCACAGTGCCTCCTACACCGCACTGACAAGATGCTATTTCTGTTTTGGAAGGTTTTCATGCTCCCACTACCATTGCACAAGTCCAAAGAAAGGGAATGAGGAGGAAGGACTAGCTAGAGATTTCATGTCCTTCCAGAACTTTCTCTGTCCCTGACAAAATCACTTTTGTGCCCTTGCTTAGCCCAGCACTCTGGGTGTGTGCACATGCGTATGTGTACATGCATGTGTGCCAGTACTGGGCTTGCTCTCAGTGCCTGGGCCTTGTCCCTTAGCTTTCTCACTCAAGGCTGGTGCTCTACCACTTGAACCACAGCTGTACTTCTGGCTTTTTTTGCTGATTAATTGGAGAGAAAGGTCTCATGGACTTTCTTCTTCTAACTGCCTTTGAACTGTGATCCTAAGATCTCAGCCTCCTGAATAGCCAGGATTACAACCTCTGGCTGGATTTCTAAGAACTTTTCTATTTCCATCCCCATAATGTCGGAATTGCCTCAAACTGCCTTGGAGCCCTTCATGAAGAGGACCACTAAGGATATGGTGTCTTGGATTAACTAAACAGCAGATAATTAAGTTGAGCTGAGTTGAATAAGGCAACAGAATTAAAAAGATGTGTCCCTAAGGGTACTTGCTTTTTAACAGATGGGCAAAATTATCTTCTGGAGGGTGTTGCTAACATTTGGGTATTCAAAACCAAATTAGATTTTTGCTTGTAGTTGTGTGTGGGGGGGAGAAGGAGAGAGGGGGGGGGAGGGAGAGAGAGAGAGAAAAAGGGGGAGAGGGAGAGGGACAGGGAGGTAGAGAGAGAGAGAGGTAGAGAGAGAGAGAGAGAGAGAGAGAGAGAGAGAGAGAGAGAGAGAGAGAAAGAGAATGTGTTAGTCCTGGGGCTTGAACTCAGTGACTGGGCATTGTCCCTGCATTACTTTTGCTCAAGGCTAGTGCTCCACCACATAAACCATACTGCCTGCTGTTTCCAGATTTTTTTGCGTGTGTGTGTTAATAGTTTGTTGGAGATAAGAGTTTCATAGACTTGAAACCAGTATCGCCTATCTCCGCCTCTTGAGTAGCTAGGATTACAAGTGTGAGCCACTGATGCCTGGCTTTTCTTGAACACAAGTTTCTCACTTCATGTCAGAAAACCACTCACTGAAGCAGGCCCACCTTGGTTGCATGTAACATATGGAGTCCTGACCTCAAGTATGCCTCTCATACTACTGTTTTAAATTCTTAAGAATTTTATCTCTTTTCATGGCAATATCAGGGTCTCATGCTTGCTAAACAGGTGCTCTCCCATTTGAGTCATGCCTCTAGCCCCCTTTTGTTTCAGTTCTCCTGAGCCTCCCATGCCTCTGAGGATGACAAATAGGTGCCAACACATCCAGCCATTGAGATGAGAGTTTTCAAACCTCTCATCTTTTGTGCCTAGGTTAGCTTTAAAATGTGATCCACAATCTCTGCCTCCCAAGTAGCTAGGATTAGAAGCTTGGGCCATTGTGCCCAACGTAATTTATCTTTGAATTTATGTCTTGTATGTGAAGTCCAATGGGATAGTGGCAAACACATATGAGCATAAGAGTTATGGGTTCCTTGTCACTCCATTTTGCCTGTCAAATTTGAAGTGGCCCATTAGCCCAGCATTCTGATGGACTGTACTGCATGACTCAAAGCCAGTACAAAAGGAGCATGTCCCATCCAGGTCTGAGTAAATGCTGGTGCTGGCAGTCAGTTCTAAAAAGTGATGCTTTCATTCAAAACACAACGTGTATTGAATGCAGAAAGGTGGCAATGGAATTCTTAGAGCCATGGATGGCCAAGGAACCTAGCACATCCTTTTTCTCTCAAGGTCCTTTCCTGAATTGGGCAGTTCTTACACTGAAAGGGACTCCATAGAAGGTAAGACAAAGACAGAAACCCAGAGTTCTTTCTTACAGTTCATCCCCAGGTATCAGCAAAGGAGGAAGTGCTTGGAGAGTAAAATCAAAACAGTTCACTTTGCTTTCTTCAGTGTTTCCACTATTTGTTTAGAGTCAGATACAGATACATGTACAAGCTACAAAACACAAATTGGTTAATTTCAATGACTGCATGTGTTAAGTGCTGTCATATTTGCATCTAAAATTGTACCATCTGAGGATGATTAGTGAGATTCATGCTAGAAATTTAACATTAATCATTTAAAATTCATTTTTCTTTGCTTAGAATGATATTAAGTAGAAAGCAAAACTACCCAACAAGTCAATTCAGAAACTATGTATGGAAGATAGGGAAAAGCTTTGTTTTAGGGGTGTTTGTGTGTGTGTGCACATGTGCTGATCATGGGACTTGAACTCGGGGCCTAGGCACTGTCTGTGAACATTTTTTTCAAGGTTAGCACTCTACCAGTTGAGCCACAACTCCACTTGCAGCTATTTTGGTGGTTAATTGGAAATCAGAGTCTCACACACTTGCCTACCTAGGCTGGCTTTGAACCTGATCCTCAGATCTCACACTCCCGAGTAGCTAGGATTACAGGCATAAGCCATGGGCACCTATTTGAACAACCCTTTTTCTTTTTCTTTTGAACGAGCAGCCTACACTTTGATTTTGCACTGGGCTGGGTAAAATTTGCTCCTGGCTCTACATGCAAGGCCTGGCCCAATCAATCAGCTGTTAATATCCAAACCACAGCAATATGATTAAATCAGGCAAAGCCACTATCAATGTGGATCTCACAAACCATTTGATACAATCTTTTTCCATACTTTCAGGAATAAGATCTATGTTGACAACGTATCACTACACATTTTTTAAAGCCATGCTCATGTAGTGTTTTTAATCAACACCTAACCTGAGATCATTCAGGTATAAACTCCAGTGGGATCAGAATTTGCTACTGTGCAGTGTGCATTTTGAAGTGACTACTAGGTGACAACTATCATATACAACTATCATGTAGAAACAGTGAGGAAGGTATCTAGTACTCCTCACTTACCTTTGTCCTTGGTCTGTGCTAAAGACATGACAATGTCACTTAAGACACTAAGTTACACAATGTCACTGAGGCAGGCTAGATACATACCCTTAGTTTACCACCATTTAAGACCAAGGTACTGGAATCAAAAGATATAAAATTTCTCACTGGGTACTGGTGGCTCACCCCTATAATACTAGCTTGTCAGGAAGCTAAGATCTGAGAATCATGTTCTGATGCCAGCCTGGGAAGGAAAGCTCTAATTAATCACATAAACAAAAAAACAGAAATAGAGGAGTGGCTCAAATGGTAGAGCAATAGCCTTGAGTGAATTAGCTAAGGGACAGTTGCTAGTACCTGAATTCAAATCCCAGTACCAGCACAGAAAAGGAAAAAAAATCTAGAATTACTTCATGGGAAATTATACAAGAATTGTGTTCAATTCTTGTGATTTTTCTGGTCTTATTTTATTTATTTTATTTTTTTTATCGGTTGTGGGGCCTGAACTCTGGGCCTGGGCGCTGTCCCTCAGCTCTTCAGCTCAAGGCTAACGCTCTACCACTTGAGCCATAGCACCATTTCCGGCTTTTTTTCTGCTTATGTGGTGCTGAGGAATCGAACCCAGGGCCTCATGCATGCAAGGCAAGCACTCTACCACTGAGCCACCTTCCCAGCCCTCTGGTCTTATTTTAAAATAAATGACATATACTCAGAATTCCAAACCAGGAAGATTTTTAAATGATCCAGCTCTTTCCTCCTTCTCCAATCTGTTACCTGGAAAGTCAGGATTGAGGACTCAGTTCTCTTGACTCCTAGCCTAACATCTTCACATTTACATATCTGGTATGCAGTTAGCAAACATTTTCCTAGAATAAGGACCAAGTGCTTCATCTACAGTGTACATGGCAAGTGGAGATAACTCTGCTTAAAATGTAACATAAGATCTTGATGAAAACATGCTCACGTATTTCCACAAAATATCTTTTAAAAATAAAACCGTAATGGGCTAAGACAGCAAAAAAAAAAATAGAAAAGAAAATATCAATCTTTGGAAAATCAATACTTGGTTATGTCAATTTATCTTTTTAATGAAAAGCCACTCATAAACGGCGCCATCAGATTAAGTGAGCTAATGCAAGCCACAGACTTTGTAAGAGACCTAGGAACACTCAATAAGAAGCCATTGCTATGATTAATAAGTGAGATCAGAGTAAGGTCTCAAATGCTTTTTCAGGAAGGCAATAAAGCAGCTCCAGGATGGAGCTTGTCACCCTGCCTTTGCAGGGCATAATGGAGGGTAATGGTCACCTGCTCCACCTACTCTCTGGTGGGGGGAGGGGGAGGAGAAACCTAAACAATGGGTAATTCCCAGCTCCCAAGCTCCACTTGCTTTGCCCATTTAGGAAAACTACTTCCAAGTACATGGCCTTCACTGCTGTATATATAACCAGAAGAAATATGCAAAGCTTTGCGAAAACAAAGAAAGAAAATTGGTATGCCCATTCATGTCTTCCTACAAGTAAGACAGTAGTCCTGGCCCCTGTGGTGCATGCCTGTACTTCTAGCTACTCAAAAGGCTGAGATCTGAGTATCATTGTCCAAAGCCAGCCCAGGCAGAAAAGTCTATGACAATCTTATCTCAAATTAACAACAAAAGCCAGAAATGGAGTTGTGGCTCAAGTGGAAGAGAACCAGCCTTCAGGGGAAAAGGTAAGGTACAGTCTTATAGTGCCCAGGCCCTGTGTTCAAGCCCCAGTACTGGTGCAAAAAAGTAACAAAGTATTGGAAATTCTCATCTGTAACTGTTACACACAAATGTAATATGCGCTATGGCTGAGAATGACTATTCTGAGAGAAATGCCTCTACGTGCTTGAAATGAGAAAGCACTGAAAGAATGTAAGCTGTTGTAATTTTATTGCCAAAAAAAAAAGAAATGCTCTCTGATGTTTGGGATAACAGAACAAAACACTAATTCGTGATTTGGGTTAATTCTTCCATCCTAAAACCAAATATAAATATGAAGCTTTTAAATTTCTTTTTAAGACCTCAATCCTAAGCACTGACATATAAAAGAGAGAGTGAGCACAGCATTGTGGTGAAAAATGAAACAGAAACATATTTTGATAATTTAGACAGTTGTATGTGTGTGTGTGTAGTGCGCACACGCACATGTGCATGCATGCGTGAGTGTGTCAGTCATGGGTCTTGAACTCTAGGCCTGGGCACTGTCCCTAAGCTGTTTCACTCAAGGCTAGTGCTCTACCACTTGAGCCACAGCGCCACTTCCGGTTTTCTGGTGGTTAATTGGAGATTAGAGTCTCACAGACCTTTCTGCCTGGGCTGGCTTCGAACTGCAATTCCCAAATCAGCCTCTTGAGTAACTAGGATTACAGGCATGAGCTCAGCTAATTTTGACAGGTTTTTTTGCTCATTAGCCACCCTGACAATTAGCTTCTCCAAAATATAAAAAAAAATCTTATTGGATGGATGTGCTGTGTATCATCTGCTGTTTTTGCATGTGTGTGTGTGTGTGTGTGTGTGTGTATGTGCACACTATTAACTCAGGGCCTGGGCATTATCCCTTATCTTTCTCCGTTAAGGCTAGTGTTCTACCACTTTAAGCCACAGTTTCACTTGTGGATTTTTGCTGTTTAACTGCAGACAAGGGACACAAAATCAGTCGCTGTTGGCTCATGTCTGTAATAGTAGCTACTCAAGAGGCTGAGATCTGCAGATCATGTTTCAAAGCCAGCTCAGGCAGGAAAGTCCATAAGACCCTTATCTTCAATAAACTACCAAAAAAGCTGCAAGTGGTAGAGCACTAGCTCTGGATTAATAAAAACTCAAGGCTAGTGCCCAGGCGGAGTTCAAGCCCCAGGATCAACATCTCAGTTGGCTTTAAACTGTCACCTTCTGATCCCAGCTTCCTGAGTAGCTAGGATTATAATAGTAGTTATGCAGCACGTGACTACTGGAGCATTTAAAAAAATTATTGTAAGTGCTGCTGATCACATGTATGGTATATATGTGCACACCAGAGGGAAACCAGGAGGATGACACAGAACTAGAGGGAATCAGGAAAAACATACAACAGCGGGACCCATCAGCTGCACTGGACATTGCCCAAAATGAACTAAGCAACTCAATGGCAGCGATGGGAGGGAGGGAACAAATGGGAAAGAGGGAACAGCTGATGCTATGCAAAACAAAAAAATGTACATGTCACCCAATGTGGAAGAAATAACTGTATCGCAAAGCTCATAGAACTCATAAATGTTATAGACTGTGATAGACAATTTGCTCCATGAAAGTTAGAATGTGTTTGTGACTTTAACTAAGCATCACCATCCCATAATACTGTGAAATTTTGGAAATTATGAAACCACTTAATCACAATAAAAAATTTGAAAAAACTAAATAAAAAATAAAATAGTTAACTGGAAAAAAATTATTGTAAGGATGAGGTACAGAGGGGTTACAGTTACATGAGTAAGGTAATGAGTACATTTCTTGTTGAGCATTGTTTTCCTCTCCCTCGTTTTCTCTCACTTTCCCACTCCCCCAACTCCCTTCCCCCCTGCAAGTTGTAAAGTTCATTTCCAACATAGTGTCTTGTGAGTATCGCTGTTACACTGGTTCACCCTTTGTCCTTTGTCTCACCATTTTGTGATTCCTCTCTCCTTCCCCAAATCAGATAAACATATATACAAGACACAGGGTACCAAAATCAATAAACAGTGACAACAGGGATAGATAAACCAAAGGGAAAAAATGAAGGACAAAAGAAATAACTTCACAAAGTACATTTAAAAAACAGACAAAAAACAAAAACACCAAAAAATCCCTCTTATTTCCATATCTTGGAGTTCATTTCAATTAGCATCATATGATATTGTCATACGTGCATAACTATTGAGCTAATGTGATCCTCTGCTAGGACTATCCTAGACATACACTAATTATTACAAATGAGGGAGACCATGCAGCCTATGTTTCTTTGGGTCTTGTTTACTTCACTTAATATGATTTTTTCCAAGTCTTTCCATCTCCTTATGAATGAGTGATGTCATTCTTTCTGATGGAAGCACAGAATTCCATTGTGTATATATACCACATTTTCTTCATCCAGTCATCTACTGAGGGGCATCTGGGTTGGTTCTATATCTTAGCTATGGTAAATAATGCTGCAATAAACATAGTTGGGCTGGTAGCTTTAGTGTGGCCTTGTTTGTGTTCATTTGGGTAAATGCCCAGGAGTGGGATTCCTGGGTCATAGGGGAGCTCTATGTGGAGTCTTTTGAGGAACATCCATACTGCTTTCTAGAGTGCTTGAGCCAGTTTACATTCTCACCAAGAGTGTAGTAGCATTCCCTTTTGGCCACATCCCCACCAGAAGGACATAGCTCACAAGATATATAGAAAGCCCACAGATTAGGAGAATATCTTCACTAGCTAACCCCCAATAACAAATCCTCAAAAAAAACCCACTACCATCCCATTAATAAGTGGGCTAAAGACTTCAAAAGAGACTTCTCTGGAGAGGAAATAAGAATAGCCAATAGACACAAGAAAAACTGTTCAACATCTCTGCCCATAAAAGAAATGCAAATCAAAACTATATTGAGATTCCACACGAAAACAAATAATAATATTGGAGCATTTTTGAAAGCTATTATTGACTAATGGACTAGGTATGGTAGGCTCCCTGTAGTCCTAAGCACTCAGAAGGCTGAGAGAACAGCGTGAGTTCAGAAGTTTAAAGCCAACCTGGAAATCATAGCAAGACACTGTCTCAAAAAAAAAAAGCTATCAATATCCAAGACATTTTTCCAGTTGGTAGCACCATCAGCAGCAAGCTGCTTGAAACTTTAAAAGCTCTGCGAAAGTTTCATGCATCACTGAATTCTACATCCGTGTCAAGAAGTCTCACGTTTGGAAGCACACCATTCTCAAAGGTAACTCAGAGTCACTCCTGAAACCTCAAATGCTTTCCATGACTCCTGGTAATCTGAGGATGAGATGAAGGGGTTCAATAAAGGCACTGCAAGCCCCCCCACCCCTCTCTTCCGTTTATAATTAGGAACACAGTGATCACTAACATCTGGACAAAAAGTCAGACCTAGAAGTATGAAAACAAAAGGTTAGAAGCATATGCCATTCCACCTGTGTGACTCTCCCGACCCCAACCTCCAATTGTAATTGGTAGTTTTCACATTTCACTTATTTTGGTTCAACTTTGCCATTGTAATAGTAAAGTGATAGATGGTGAAAGAGATTATTTATTAGCTTTCAGACTGTGGAGATATGAACAGAGCAGTGTGTAAGCAGTGTGCCAAAGCTGACTCAGAAACAAATGTAAGATATTACTCAGAATAATGTGGCTCTTAAACTCTGATCTTACACCACCTATTGAGATTAAACACACACATCAACAAGACAGGTTAATGACTGCCACTTTCCATCACTAACTTAGAAGGCTGATTTGATTCTTCCCTGTGATACAACCTGACCTGTTATGGTTTCAAACTGACCCCCCCCCCCCAATGCTGTCAATGGGCTGTGATTCTAATGCTAAGTCATACTTACCATTCCAGGGAGCAGAGCCTACCAAACACAAGATAGTGTGAATGTATATGAGCTTTCCTTAGTTCCAGTGAGTGAATGAGCTCTAAACCAACCCTAGTTTCTCTGCAATGAAGACCCTTACTCACACCAAGGGCTTGTGCTGAGAAATTCATGACTAGATGATTGCTCTGTTGTGAGATTAAGTATTATTTACACAAACTAAGATGGCTACATCATTAGGTGGTATAATCTTATGGGAAGCATGATTATGCAGCCTATGACTCTGAACCCCTTACTCATCTTTTTTTTTTGTTTTGCTTTTTTTCAGACAGTTTCTCCCTATGCAATTTAACCCGACCCTGAACTTGTTACATGGCTCAAGCTGCCCTCTGTCTGTCTGTCTCTGCCTCTTGAATGCTCAATCACAAGTGCACACTACTATGCTAGGTGTAACTTCCTATTTTTATAGTGAAAAGACTTGTCATAGCTTAGCTTTTTGGAATTTATAATGAAAAGCAGCAAAGATTAAGTGTTTGATTTTTCTTAAAAATGTAAAATTACAGACTACTATAAGACATCCTATATTTTCATTATACACTTAACACATACTATACCATTGATATCTACCAAGTATTTGGAACACATCTTGAATTCAATTACCACTTTTTTCTTAGTTTCAGATGGTTCATTTTCATAAACAACATAGAATATACTACATGTACACATGACAAATATACCAATTGCCTCCAAGGATTCATGGGAAATTTCAATTTAGAAGCATTTTTGCTGGTTGTTATGGCTATTTGCTAATGATTACATTATTCTTCACTTATAAAATTTAATAATCTAACTAAGCTAAAATGTGCCCACAAGGAATTTAATCAGTGTGACTTCCTGGATAAAAACCAGTCACTATGTGCCCACAAGGAATTTAATCAGTGTGACTTCCTGGATAAAAACCAGTCACTATGTGCCCACAAGGAATTTAATCAGTGTGACTTCCTGGATAAAAACCAGTCACTAAGAGCAGAAAAGAAATCATATTTTCTTATTTTTAAGCACAGGAGTCTTGTATCCAATGTTGTCAATCTCATTATACAAAAATCCTCAGTAAATTTGCTCCACAAAAAAAAAAAAATGAAGAAAAGAGGGATTAAGAAGGTGGCTCAGGGCTGGGAAGGTGGCTCAGTGGTAGAGCGCTTGCCTTGCATGCATGAGGCCCTGGGTTCGATTCCTCAGCACCACATAAGCAAAAAGAAAAAAGCTGGAAGTGGTTCTGTGGCTGAAGTGGTAGAGCACTAGCCTTGAGCTGAAGAGCAGAGGGACAGTGCCCAGGCCCAGAGTTCAGGCCCCATGACCGGACCCAAAAAATAAAAAAGATAAATAAATAAATAAAAAGAAGGTGGCTCAGTGGTAGAGTGATTGCTTTGCATGCATGAGGCACTGGGTTCGATTCCTCTGCACCACATAAGCAGAAAAAGCCAGAAGTGGCACTGTGGTTCAAGTGGTAGAGCCTTGAGCTGAAGAGCTCAGGGACAGCATCCAGGCCCAGAGTTCAGGCTCCATGACAGACAAAAACATACAAACAAAAAAAAATGAAGAAAAAGAAAGAAAGAAAGGAAACAAGGAAGGAAGGAAGGAAAAGAAAGAAGGAAGGAAAGAGAGAAAAAGTGAGAAAGAGAAAAAGGAAGGAAGGAAGGAAGGAAGGAAGGAAGGAAGGAAGGAAGGAAGGAAGGAAAGAAGCCTAGATAATGCTAGGTACTTGGGAATCAGAGATCCCAGTATCGTGATTCGAAGCCAGCCCAAGCAGGAAGTTCATGAGACTTCTCTCATTAACTACCAAAAAGCCAGAAGTAGAGCTGTGGCTCAAGTGGCAGAATGATAGCCTTGAGACAAAAATTGCAGGGACAGCACCCAGGTCCTGAATTCATGCTCCAAAACTAGCACTCAAAAAAAGACCTAAAAGTTTAGCGACATATTTACTGATTGATTGGGAAGGCCAATGACTTAAGCTGAAGGCGAAAATAAATAACTCAAATGGTGTTAAAGCATGGTAAGACATGACTTTGAAAGGACAATTATCTAGGTAGCCCTTCAGTCATGGCCTTAGTATCATAAGTTGTTAGTGCCATTTCAAAACAACACTGATTTTATCCAACACTGGTGGGTCTGGGTCACGCCTATAATCCTATCTACTCAGGAGGCTGAGATCTGAGGATCACCATTCAAAGCCAGCCCAGGCAGACAAGTCCCTGAGTCTCTTATCTCCAATTAACCACCAAAAAGCTGGAAATGGAGCTGTGGCTCAAGTGGTGAGTGCCAGCTTTTAGCAAAATAGCAAAAAAAAAAAAAAAAAAAAAAAAAAAAAGCTAAAGGACAGTGCCCAGGCCATGACTTCAAGCCACAGTACCAGCACAAAACAACCAGAGAAACACTGATTTCTTTTAGTCTTGTCTTGGAGATGGCAGCCCAACATCATTCTTCCCATCCCCCCAACTCTGGTCCTTTCCCTGACTTAACTTCCCATCCTGGCTCATTTATTAATTTTGAGCACACAGCCTTCTTTGAAGGGGGCTGAAGGAATCCTCAGTAGGATGTGTCTGTCTAGCAAGGATGACAGGGGGCAGCGCCTAGGGGGAGGGCGCAGCTTATCCATGAGAACCCACTGAACTCTGGGCAGCCCGCAGGCCCAGGGGTTTCATGGGTGACTAGAGCTGCCACCCTATTTATCCCCTTTCTCTGAACACAATGAGGAACTGCATGGAGCCCTCAGAAAGCTGCTTGGCTGCCTTCTCCTCTCTTTATCATCATTCATATCTCAGCTATGACAAGCTTAAAAAGACTATGGGAAATGGGCCTCAAATTAGCATTACCCCCCATTCCACACAATAGAGGCTTTTAAGCTTCTGCTTTTTTAAAAAAAATGCTGGGAAGTTGGGGGGTGGGTAGGGTAAAAGCAAGGCTGCTCTTAGCAACAGTGTCTGAAATACAATGATTTCTCTCCCTCAAAGCAGCTTTGCCTGGTTTTTCAATTTTCTCAAAGCAAACCTCTTCTCCTCTCCAGTGGCTTAGATACTTATTAGAAAGTATCTATTGGGCCACTGTGAAATAAACAGCCTCTTGTTGTTAGGTTGCAATTAAATTCTTTGATTAAAAATCAGTATAAACTCTGAACCCATCCTCCAATCCTGCTGCAGTGGTATGGTATACTTCTTCTTCCTAAAGAAATGAATAAAGTAGAAAAAATAGTCTAGTTATTATAAATACTTACTAAAGGGTAAAGCTCAGTAGGGGCATTCCGCTCATGATGCTCTTTTGTTTCTCTTCTCCACGAATAAAGGGGGCGGGGGGGGGGGAATCAAAAGACTGAAAAGTAACATGGTTGCTTTATCATAAGATTTGCCTATGGATGTGAGCAAGCTCTTCCTGACCGTCCTTCTCAAAGGCTGTCCCTGACACCCGTAATGCAACAGTTCCACCTAGCAAGCCATCTTACAAACGATGTCAATCTACTAAATCTCTTAAGAGGCCAGCAGAAGAAATGATTCGTGAGCCAATACATATTTATTCATCCAAGGATTGACTATCAATGTGTAAAGGACAAATGAAAATTCATCTAGCTCCGAATGAATTCTTTCAAAGAGCTCTGAGCCCTTTAATGGCAACTAAACATCATCAGGAATCTTTAGAACATCTTCAAAATCAAGATATAGAGTGTTCCTGTCCTGGTGAAAAGTTCAATACCGCCTCCCACCCTTTTCCAATCTTCAAAGTAACTATTTTACCCACAAAACTAACAAAAAAAGATCAGTTTTGTTTGGGTTTAGACTCAGTGGAATACCTCCTACATAGTAGGCACAAGGCCCTGAATTCAAATCTCAGTACTATTCACACACACACTCACACTCACACACACACACACACACACACACACACACACATACACACAGTACAAATAAATATTGGGCTTAAAAGTTTTAAAGATATCTGTTTTAAGTAGCTAGTGGACATATGTGGAATACTTCACTCCAAACAAGGCTACAGAGGGTTTGGGAATTTTTCCTCCAAGAAGAATAGCTGGCTCAGTATCCAGCCTCCTCACCTCCCGCTCATTGCTGATGACCTGCCTCTGTGATCCCTTTTAGTAAGTCAGCCACCTATGGTACTGTGAGTGGCCCTGCATGGGAAGCTAGCTGTTTGTCCCTCACCTCTATGTGTTTGAACCAGCAGTTTAAATTCATCCTCCTGCTTGTCTAGGGGTTCTGAGGTCTACCACCATATTTGAGGTACCATTTTGTCTTCACCCACTAACTGGTTTATAGCAGGACCACGACTATTATTTTTAAAACACAACACATGAGCAGCAACAGCTCACACTTATAATCCCAGCTATTTAGGAGTCTGAGATCTGAGGGTAGTAGATAAAAGCCAGTCTAGGCAAGAAAGTCTGTGAGACAGTTTTATCTACCCAAAAGCCAGAAGTGGCAACTGTGGTAGAATGCTAAAGGACTAGCCTTAAGCAAAAAAAAAAAAAATGCTCAGGGACAGCACCTAGGCCTTGAGTTCAAGCCCCAGGACCAGCAAAAGCAAGAAAGCAAGGAAAGAAGGAAGGAAGGAAGGAAAGAAGGAAGGAAGGAAGGAAGGAAGGAAGGAAGGAAGGAAGGAAGGAAGAAGGAAGGAAGGAAGGAAGGAAGGAGGGAAGGAAGGAAGGAAGGAAGGAAGGAGAGATAAAGAAAGAAAGAAGGAAAGAAAGAAAACAGCATCACATTCAGATGACATTTGGTGGGCTCCTACAGAAAAGCAATGCCTCCTCCCCCGTGATCCATCTGTAAATGTATGAAAGGCTGCTCGCTTGGTCTCTCTCTCTCTCTCCTCCCTCTCTCCCTCTCTGTCTCTGTCTGTCTCTCTCTTTCTCAGTTACCCTTTCTAATAGATGTAAATGATTCATCCAGGCCCCAACTTCTCAATTCTAAATTGTAGAATATGATTTCTTTTTCTATGCTGTATTTACTCATTTATAACACATATAGATACAAAGATATGTCTGTGTGAATACATATGCACATATGGATACATGCATCCACATATGATGAAGAGAAGAATGAAGGGAGACTCTCATGGGCACAGGAAACATGTATTTAAATTATAGCATTTTGAATTTAGAAAAATGTAAAATACTTAAGTATATGCATGGATATATATGTTTGTGCTTATATAAACATCTATGAATATACACAGGTATAATGTATGTGTTCATATATAAACAGATAAGTTGCATATACACATGAATGAAAGCATGCATGTATACATATATAAATACGTGCATGGAGAACATGTCTATACATTTGCATATACACTTCCACACACAAATTTTATATATATATATATATATTTATGTGCACACTACCATTTAAATATCTCACTACCTCTGAACTCAAAATATGCAAAGTGAGTTCACCTATTTTTTTTTTGTACCAATACTAGGGCTTGAACTCGGGGGCTGGGTGCTGTCCCTTAGATTTTTTTTTTGCTGAAGGCTGGATCTCTATCACTTGAGCCACTCCTCACTTTCAGCTCTTTGCTGGTTAACTGAAGATAAGTCTCATGGACTTTCCTGCCCATGCTGTCTCCGAACCCTAATCCTCAGACCTCAGTCTTGAGTAGCTGGGATTACAGGCACGAACCACCAGCATCTGGTGAATTCATTTGCTTTGATATCAAAGGCAAAATTCTTACTCTCCCAATATCTTTATCTCCAAACATCAGAATTGGAACTCTGTTATTCACCAGCTATGGTCCTTTCAGAAGTTATCCAGCTTTTTCCCCTCTGGATGTCCATTTCTATATCTGTATAATGAAGGTAGCAATTCGTTCCCGTATTGCCATACTGTTTGCAACAGTCCATCAAAGTTCACACAGTTCTTTTTTTTCTTTTCTCAGTGTGGGGCTTGAAAAAATTCTTCTTTAAAGCAGATACATGTATACTCTCTCTTTAAAGTATGTATCAATATAGGTTAGGGTGTAGCTCAGTGCTAGAGTGCTTGCAAAAATTTCCTACAAAATATATTAATTGGATATGATTCTTCCACATTTGTTTAAAAAGATGTAAAATTATATTCCTATATTTAGATAAGCACCTTCAAATATAAGGTAAGCGAGACTACAGAGCAGTATGACAGGTTTTATTCTGTCAGTTGTAAACTGGATTACAAGGAAGTTTCTAGAATTCCAGCACTGTGGTGATAGTATCAGGTTAGTTTACAATCATGTTTGTTTGTATATTTACATATATTTTTACTATTTAGTAGCTTCTTCATTAACAATAAAAAGTCCTTCAAGATAAACTTCTAATTCTTTGCTGTTATTATTTTTTTGTTTCTTTTATAAAATTCTCTTAAGATTTATTTTGGAGTTGTAGAGGCCCAAAGTTTCACCAATCTTTAATGAGATTTGCCACCTTTAGCTAAAACCACATCATAAGATCTTGGAGAATCATGGACAGACCTCAACACCAGCTTCATCCTCCCACAGAAGTGCTACGCTGGCTCTACTTATAGCTTTGGGTGTCAAATCTGAAATGCAGTAGCGTGAGATTTATCTATGAGGGTTTTTTTTCCTTCATAAAGTGA
Organism: Dipodomys spectabilis; assembly: GCF_019054845.1. NCBI lineage: Eukaryota > Metazoa > Chordata > Mammalia > Rodentia > Heteromyidae > Dipodomys > Dipodomys spectabilis. The sequence goes on from NW_024870738.1 coordinate 3,280,198, forward strand.
GGAAATGTAAGAGTTTGCATTTTCCTGGCTGAGCACATTTTGAATTAAGAAGTGTTGAACTGAGATCAATCCTTCACACCATCTTTGGCTGGATGGCTATGGAAACACAACCTTTAGGATCAGCTGCTACAGGATCTAAGGGAGGAAGTCTTAGTTCCTTGCTTTGGTTTTGACTCTTGTTTGTCACACTAGCTTTCCTAGGCATCTGAGTGCTAGCAGGAGGCTGAGTGGACCCCTAAATGCCAGCTCCCACTCAGAGCTAACTCAGCCCACAGCCAAGCTGTAGCATCCCTCCAGCTGAGGAGGCCCCCAGAATTCTATTCATTTTCAAGTGACAAATCAGGGGCTACAGCTTCTGTCAAACCATGATTTGATTCTCACTGTATCTCAGGTCCATGTCCCTCCAATTTATCCCTTGTGACATTCTATTTCTCCAAACATCCACTTATGTATGTCTTCTATTCGGTGAAGACTCTCATCCCTGATGGATTGGGACCACATGTTCCTTCTCTGCTGTCAGGCCACAGCAATTAGCCTAGGTTTAGGAAAACATGCACAAATTTAGTGCGAAGTCACTGATTTTTTTTCAAATAACAGCTAGTAGAACATCTGCAATGTTTATGCCATTTGGCTATTTTTAAAGGTATCTTTTCTTGTCTGAAATAATAAATATCCTCACAGTATCATATCTTTCAAGAAAGTGTTAATTAGTTGGGTTATGTGCCTGTGGTCCTAGCTATTTTGGAGGCTGAGACAGGAAGATCACTATGTCCAGGAGTTCAAAGACCAGACTGAGCAACATAGTATAGCCCAATCTCAAATTAAATGAAGGTAATGTTAAGTAAAACAAAACAAAACAAAACAAAAAAACCATTACCTTCCATTACCAGGAAGGAAAAAATTGGCTAATGATAAAGTACAAATATACACAGCAAATATGTTATATTGGTAGGGTTCAATCCACCAAAATGCTAAGCAGTTTTAATTTTCCACTTCTGATTAGTAAAGCCCAAGGACTGCCAACAGCAATTGTTTTATTGACCTGATTAAAGAACAACTATTTCCATGGTCAAAAGATCTATCCAAACACATCAGCCTAAGGTACACAATGGCAGTAATTAGAGATGCATATTTCCTGAATTAAAATACGAGTCATTGGGCACAGCATAGAAGCATGCATTATTAACATTTATTCAACCCATTTCTCTCACTGGTTATGATGCGTGATTAAGCCAAGTACTCCCGGCCTCCTTTCTGAGAGGTATTGGGGATTCAATGCCAATATTCACTTTAAAAATAGGTTTACTGAGAGTTGACATGACCCATAACTCATTACTTACAATGTACAATTGATTTTTTATTATATTCCTCCTTATCCACTTGTTCAAATTGTATAGTTGTACTGTTATCAGAATTGAATTTTAAATATTTTCTTCTCTCCCTAAAAAAAGATTGATCCGACAGCTACTCAACCCTCATTCCTCCCTATTCTAACACTAACACACAATAAATAAATAATGCTGTGGTACTAAGCAAGCACTAATAGACTTTCTCTGTAAAGTTGCTTTATATGGATGTGACTAGTTTCCTTCATTCAACATCACGTTTTCAAAAGTCACCCACATCTAGTATGTGTTAGTATTTCTTTTCTTTTCATTGTTATATTATGTTCCATAGTAGGATACACCAAATTTTGTGTCTCCCTTCACCAACCGATGGATATTTCGGTAGGTTGTTTTTACTTTTTGTTATAATTGATAGATATTGTAATACTAGTATGAGCTTAGTGAACAAGTCTATGTGTGGGCATAGTAAGTTCCAGGTCATCTTGAACTACATAGTAAGACTCTGACTCAAAAATAAAACAAGAGCCAGGTAGTAGTGGCTCACACCTGTAATCCTAACTACTAAGCAGGGTGACATCTGAGGATCACAGCTCAAAGTCAGACTAGTCAAGAAAGTCTGTGGGACTCTTATCTCCAATTAACTACCAAAAAATTGGAAGCAGATCTGTGCCTTAAGTTGGCAGAGTGCTAGCTTTGAGCAAAAATAGGTCAGGGACAGCACCCAGTCCCTGAGTTCAAACCCCAGGACTGGCACAAATAAATAAATATGTAAATAATAGAATAAAAAGTCACTGAAAAACCCTGCATTTTACATCTCACTCATGCTTGTTAAAATAGCAAAAATAGCATCTCAAACTTCTATTAAAGGGGGCTCTCATCAATCACATCACATCCTATGAACAAACATCCCATTTAATAATTCCATCAATTTAGTAATTCAGAATTATTTAAACAAATAGCATCGGAATTATTATTCCAGATGGATACAATACAGTGATTGCCAAGTTTGAACATAAAGAAAGTTGGAGGCCAAGTAACTGGAAAATATCATTATTCAGTCAATATTGGGATCCAGAAAGGTTTGCAAATTGCAAGGAAGGCAAAATATATGAGTGTCACCCATGGTGTTTTCTAGTTGTCTATAGCTACAGGTGGTTCTCATCAGAACTTGCCAATACATTTCCTAGTCTCTGAGATATCTGTGGCTTAGACTTTTTAGTTATTATTTACTACTGAGTATAAATAAAAGCAGGAAAACAGAAAGACAATTCTTTGTCATTAATATGAAGCCAGTCCAAGAGAGCTGAAATTTCTCTTGCTACATGTTACTCAGGTAGCTTCTAGTATTTGCCAGAATGTTCTGTACAGTGGAAATTTGAGTACCTGAAAGGCATCCAGGCCTTTTGGTATTTACTTAAGAGAAACTGCCAATTTTCAGCTCACAGAATTTTTGTTCATTTTGAATGAAATAGCTGTCCGTTCTAACTAGTCCAACAACTAAAATGTTTCCAGTGTACATGGAAGACAGCTTTGTATTTTTCCATGGAAAACTAAGGTAAGAGCGAAATTTTTCTGCTTTGTGGCTTTTGGATTTCCAATGACAAATAATTTAGATTTTTAGTTAACCAGTGGTTATATAAATGACTTTTTTAAAAGTTTTGTTGAAATATTCAACATTCCATCACTTCTTATTGTTCTTGTAGAGTTGAGATACAGAGGAGTTACAGTTACAAAAATCAGGTAACGAGTAATGAGTAAAATTCTACAATTCTTTTTGAACTATGTCTCCCCTTCTGTCGCTCTCTCTTTTTTTTTTTTCTGTCCCTACCCACAAGGATGCAACAACTTCTAAAGACTATGTACATCCAGTAAGTTTGCAAGAAAATTCGTTGCTGGGCACTAGTGGCTCATGCCTGTAATCCTAGCTACTCAGGAGTCTGAGATCTGAGGATTGTGCTTGGAAGCAAGCCAGGGCAGGAAAGTCTGTGAGTCTCTGATCCCAATTATGTCCCCCCAAAAGCTGGAAGTGAAACTGTGGCTCAAGTGGTAGAGCACTATCCTTGAGCAAAAACAGCTCATGCCCCGGGATTGGCACCAAAAAAAATAAAAAAGAGGAAAATTTGTTATCATTAGCAGGTGGTAAAATTTCTGACCATGCAGTATCTGTATCTGTTTTTCTGAGCCTAGCTTATTTCTTGATGTAACATCCCATCCTTCATTTTAAGTCATGTTGGCACAGAAAAATGACAAGATTTTGTTTTTCTGGATACATAGAGTTTTATTGTCTATATGTAGCGCATGTCATCATTCATTCATGGAACACTTTGGGTAAAAAACAATCACCCATTAAAACAATCACCCATTTCTTAGCCTGAGCTCACATGTCTGATAAAGGTGAATGCTCTCCATGGCCTACACCAATGCAGCTCTTACTAATGGACAGAGACAAGCAAATGGGTTTGCTCAATCAGTCAATTTGTCTATTTATCGAGCCCATCCTCCCCAGCTTTGGCCACATTTCCACATATCAGACATTAAAACATGGTATTATAAATCTAAGACTCAAGTAATAATATATTATAAAAATATAAAAATCATTCTTTATGAAACTACTTGAGCTAAAAGAAAATATCACCCTATAAAATCGCCAACATCCCTACATACAATCTGCTATCAAAGTTCTAAGTGTTAAATGGGAAAAAAAATGTGGAAAAATCAGTTAAGAGAAGAGTGTGGTGGTACATGCTTGTAATATCAACTACTCATCAGGAGGTGGAGACAGGAGGATGAGTTCATGGGCAGCCTGGGCAACTTGGGGAGATCTTGTCTCAAAGTAAAACTGAGGAAGTGCTAGGGATGTAAATCAGTGGTAGAGCATTTGTCTAGCATGTTTAAGTCTCTGGGCCTGATCCATAGTGCCATGAGACCAAAAAATCAGTTAAAGATAAAAGGTAATTTTAAAGCTTAATAATTAATTAGAATCAACAATTAATAAAAATAATTATTCAGACATCAAATTTCAATATTTACCTATGAATTTCTCCAAGTCTATATCAAAGGATATCTCTTGCTTGTCATAGATTTCAGTATATTATTTCTAAATAGGATTCATAAATACCATCATTTAAACTTGAATACAATACTAATCCTACTTATATTTTGTATGCTTCAATACATGAATTCTGGGTCTATTCAGGCTCCTTTTGGGCACCACTCAGGCTCTCACAATATCCATTTCTTTATAGAAAAATGGAAGTGTTTTCTAATCCATTAGCCACTCAGCTATAAGTGGATTAAATGCTAGTGCATTAGGAAATGGTTCCCATGTATCACATCAAATGAGTAATTTCCAATATTGGACTTCAGAATATAGCCAAAAGAGCCCTCCAAATTATAGCTTTAACACTAGCTTAATAACAAAGTTCTTTACTAATACAATGATTCAAGTATAAATTGATTCTTGAAATTCTCAGTCACTTTTCTTTTGCAGTGCTGTAGATGGAACACAGAGCCTTGCACACGAGAAGCAAAATGCTCTACCACTGAGCTACAACTCCAGCCCACTCTGTCACTTTGTAATCATATTTGTTTCAAGACATAAAAGGTGACACTGGGAAGAAATACCTATATTTTCTTTCTAAGCCAGGAGCTACATGAATATTCAATGGCCATTATAAAGACATTAAGGAAATTATCCCCCTCCAAAAAAACACTAATAACTTCAAACATAGTTCCTAAAACACCAACTTTCATTCTATTATCACAGATATTTGCAGCTAGATTTCCTGGCCTCCAAACATAGTCACAGACACTTTCACCTTGATACTTTTTCTTTCCATTATGGCCCTTTCCTTGCATGGAGAAGGGATTCAGAAACTGTCCAACTTCTAAACAACTGATATGTGAATAGACTTCCCAAACAGCTCTCATGTGACTGTAAAAATGGTTGATAAATGCAAGATGAGCAGTCCATGTTGAAAACATAACTGAACTGCTCAAAGAGAGCAGAAGAAAAGGGGGAAAATGTCTGTGAAACACAGAAAAATCAAAGATCTTGCCCACTATCATGATGAATATTTTGCACCATTTCTTAGTGAAATCCTGCTTCCTTTACTCCACCATAGGTATTTATCTTGAGAGCAGACTCTATTTCAGAGTCAACTTTCTAGAGAACCAAACAGGTCAAAGAGTCTATCTGTTCTTTTTTATTCATACCCATTAAAAAGAGTCAAATAAGTCAGGCCCCGGTGACTCATGCCCATAATCCTAGCTACTCAGGAGGCTGAGATCTGAGGATCATGGTTTGAAGCCAGCCCAGGCAGGAAAAGGCGTGAGACTCTTACCTCCAATTAACCACTAGAAAACCATAAGTGGCACTATGTTTCAAAGTGGTAGACTGTTACCCTTGAGTACAAAAGCTCTGGGAGAGTGCCTGGGCCATGAGTTCAAGCCCCACGATAGGCAAAAAAAAAAAAGAAAAAGATTGAAACAGGACATATGATAGCAGACATGTATTTCTTTTTAAAAAAACATTTTGGTTTTTCTAGAAACAGAATGACAGGATGAGATCTACTTTACACAAGTTAGAATGGCTCAATTGAAACAATAGTAAATGTTAGTGAGGATTTAGAGAATCTAGAAGTCTCATAAATTTCTGGAAAAAAATGTAAAATGGTATATTTGCTTTGGGAAATAATATGGAAACTTCTCAGATATATCCAATGAGAAATCTTACTTCTAGATGCATATATAAATGAACACTCAAAAGATTTGTATGTGGGGGCTGGGAAGGTGGCTCAGTGGTAGAGTGCTTGCCTTGCATGCTTGAGGCGCTGGGTTCGATTCCTCAGCACCACATAAGCAAAAAGAAAAAAGCCGGAAGTGGCGCTGTGGCTGAAGTGGTAGAGCACTAGCCTTGAGCTGAAGAGCTGAGGGACAGCGCCCAGGCCCAGAGTTCAGGCCCCACGACCAGACCCAAAAAAAAAAAAAAGATTTGTATGTGAGCTAGGTGATATGACTATAATCCCATCTACTCAGGATGTAGAGAAGGACAATCATGAGTTCAAGATTAGCCTAAACAAAGTTAGCAAGATCTTATCTCAAAAACAAATTATAAGCAAGGTTCTACTAATGCATGCCCATAATCCTAGGTATGCAGGAGGATGAGATCTGAGAACTGTGATTTGCAGCCAGCCAAGGCAAGATAGTCTGTGAGACTCTTTTCTGCAATTAATCACAGTAAAAGCTGCAAGTGGCTCTGTGGCTAGAGAGGTAGCCTTGAGCAAAAGTAGCCTAGACACAGTGCCCAGGCCCAGAGTTCAAGCACCAGGGCTGGCAAATATATATATATATATATATATGTATATATATATATATATATATATGTATGTATGTATGAGCACTTGTCTTGCAAGTGTGAGGCCCTAGGTTCAATCTCCAGTACTGAAAACAAATTGTACATGAATGTTCATCGCAGCGTTATTCATACGGCCAAGAATTGCCAACAGGTGTCCACTAACTGGTACATAAATAGAATGCTATCTACCATACTGTGGAATATTATTTGGTGATAAGAATAAAGTATAAGCCTGGTGCTGGTGGCTTACACCTGTAATCCTGGCTATCCAGGAGGCTGAGATCTGAAGGTCACAGTTCAAAGCCAGCCAGACAAAAAAGATCATGAGAATTTTATTTTCAACTAATTAATAAAAAGCCAGAAGTGGAGATGTAGCTCAAGTGTCAGAGTGTTAGGTTTGAGTAAAAAAGCTCAGATATAGCACTCAGGCCCTATTTTCAAGCATCAATACTAGCACGCACGCACACACACACACACACACACACACACACACACACACACACACACACAGAGTATATTTACATGTTATAACATGAATAGACCAATGAAAAAACTGTATTCCAAAGAAGTACATCTAAGTCTATTTAGTCAAAATGTACAGACAAGGCAAACAGCAGAGATGGGAAGTAAATTAGTTCCCTGAGGAACCTGGGACTGTAGGTAAGAACAGGTATTAACTGTAAGTAAGCTTAAATAAGTCTACTGGGTGATAGAAATGGTGTAAAATTAAATTATGGTAATGGCTACACGACTCAGTACATTTACTAAAAAGTGTTTCAATTGTACATTAAAAATGGAGAATTGGTTTGTAAATTATACCTCAAAACAAGTGTTCTTTTTTTTTAAGCTGGAGAATTGGTATAATATTTATGTCAGAGATGCTGCTGCCCCGGACCAGATAGGAACAGAATTAGAAGAAAGATTTTAAAAGATACTGAGATAAAAACTGTTGGGATTTCCACAAAGCCTTTTCCTCACTATGCCAGCATTCTATGATCTCTAATGGCTCAGACATCCTCTTCTATTCATTCTCTTCTATTCATTCTGCTATTCATCCTGACATAATCATATATTGCCTCATATTATCAGCTGATAATTTTGTTCATACTGTCTTTGCCTAGAGACTGGATGTGTACATGGGTGAAACATAAATACTCACAAATGGTGAAACAATTGAACATAATCAGCCTGAGGCTGAATATCATTGATTATTCTCCATTATACTAACAGTCATCACAATGTTAAGACAATAAAACTAGCAATTACCTTTACATCAGAGTTGCTAAAGTCATCAACACAATAGTAGAGTAAAAATCAATTTGTTAGAACATAACCACCATAATTGATGGCAAGCAGGGACTAGAAAATAGAATCAGGAAGTCAGCCCAAAGCAAAATTTGTGATAAATATTATATGTGGAATTGTGTCATTCTGATGGAAAGCCTGCCAGTTATTGGTGTTAAGCTTTCTGTATCACAGAACAGAGTCCAAGGATGGGAGTTTGGATCTCAGCTAAACCACACATACAATAATTGGCAAGACAATTCAGCTATATAACCTCTAGATCTTTTGAAAAATCGAGATACTATTCATCTTTCACAAAGTCAATGGAAGATATTATAAAAGGGTATCTAGCCTTTAGAGGGCATGACATACATGAAAGTATAGTTGCATACTCTATAATGATGTTTCAGTCAATAACGGACTGCATATACAACATTTTATCAAGGGTCAAATACTAAGTATTTTAGGTTTTATTGGCTATATGGTCTCTGTTACAATTGCAAACTCTGTTACTATAGCACAAAAGCAGTCACAGATACACATAAAAAGGTGTGTGCTGTATTTCAATAAACTTTATTTACAAAAACAGATGGCTGATTTATCAGCAAAGGTAGCAGTTTGAAGAATGTACTGGGTTTCTTTTCTTATTTTCAGTTAGACTAGTGGAATTTTGGTATATTTTAATTCCACCCAACCCTTTTAATTTGTGCCAGTCCTGGAGCTTGAACTCAGGGCCTGGGTGCTGTCCATGAGTGTTTTCACTCAAGACTAGCACTCTACCACTTGTGCCCCAGCTCTACTTCCGGTCTTTTAGTGGTTAATTGGAGATAGTAGTCCCGTGGACTTTCCTGCCCTGGCGGCTTTCAAACTGCTATTCTCAGATCTCAGCCTCCTAAGTACTGATGATTATAGGCATGAGCCACTGGCACCCAGTTGACCTAACCTTATTTGTTTGTTTATTCAGCTCTTTTTTAAAAATTAATTTTATTGTCAGGGTGATGTACAGAAGGGTTACAGTTACCTATGTAAGGTAATGAGTACACTTCTTGTCGAACTTGTTACCTCCTGCCTTTTTTTATTTATTGTAGGTCCTAGGGCTTGAACTCAGAGCCTTGGTACTGTCCCTGAGTGTTTTAGCGCAAGGCAAGTGCTCCACCACTTTTTGCCACAGTTCCACTTCTAGTTTTTGAGTGATTATGAAATAAGAGTATCACAGACTTTTCTGTCCAGGCTGGACTCAAGCCACTATCCTCAGATCTCAGCCGCCTCAGTGGCTAGGATTACAGTCATGAGCCGCCAGCACCAGGCTCCATTTTTATATTAAAAATACATATTTGAAAGCCAGACATTAGTGGTTCATGCCTATAATCGTAGCTACTCTAGGTTGAGATCTGAGGATCAGGGTTTGAACTCAGCGTGGGCAAAAAAGTCATGAGACTCATCACCAATTAACCAGCAAAAAGCTAGCAGTGGAGGTGTGGCTTCAGTGGTAGAGCTTTAGCCTTGAGTGAAAAAGCCAAGCAAGAACATGAGGCCTGTGAGGCCCACAGCTCCAGTCCCATTACTGGCACCAAAATAAATAAATAGGAGGGGTGAATCCGATCATCTAGACATCGTCTGTCCAAACGTATCTCAATTCCAGGCTCCATCATAAACTACATGCAAGGTATGCTCTTAGGCGGCCTGTACCAGCAATACCCAGGCAAATGTCATGTCACTGTAGGGAACAGTTTCCCATCCAAGTTCCCAGACACCAGCCAAGGGCCGGCCTTACAAACAGCCTTTTTAAAGATGACAGTTTCAGTTCTGCCAGGTCCACTTTTTTTCTGCACTGTCTCACGGGATGAAATCATTCCTCGTAAGCCAGCCAGCTAGTTTGAAGCTATACCACCAATGGCAGGAAGTGGGCGTGGCTCTGAGTGAACTGTGGCTCAGGGTGATGAGCTCTGATTGGCCGGCTGCTTGTCTTGAACCACTTCACACCATCTGAACCCAATTGCAATTCTCCAGGCGCTGCCGCAAGGGAATGTGCTTGGCATGACAAAACTGTCTCCTCACAAAATTACTATTTATCACAAGCTGCTGTGTTTAAAAAATGACCCCATTCTTTCATTCTGCAGCATGACAAAGGGGCCACAAATGAACGGAGGGCTGTACTGGCTTCAGGGATTTTCATGAAAGACAGAATGTTCTACCCGCTCAGTGAGAATGCAGACTACAAAATACATTTCTTTTCCTTTAAAAGTGAGATTTTTCAATATATGAATTTCTCAACAAGATGTTTCTCTCTGAAGCAAGCAATTTTTAGGGACTCTATAAAAGTATCCCTATTTATAATATTTGTGATTCCTTAAAATAACCCATAAAACAAATTTTTCCAAAGTTTAATAGTAGAAGGGCTTGTAGGAAGTTCTTTCTGTCTTCTCAAAGTTCCATTTTAAAGAAAACTTTGTAATGGAAATACAATACACATAAAACACACAAACAACAAGAAGCAGGTACCTAGCCTCAGTTTCACGAATTGGACAGACTCATGCATCCAGACAGAAATATCTTGTGTCCTTGTGGATTTTTTTTTGTTCTTAATATATATATTTTATTGTAAAGATACTGTACAGATTGGTTACAGTTACATAAGCAAGGAAATGAGTTCATTTCCTATCAAGTATTGTTACATCTTTCTTTATCCCCCCCCTCTTTTTAATATACTTATAATGTGATGTTTTTTGTTTCTTTGTATGTTCTTCCCCATGGTACAACCCCTGTTGTCACTGTATTTGATTCTGGTGCCCCGCATCTTGTATATACATGTTTCTAATTTGGGGAGGGGAAGAGAAATAACAAAATGCTGAAATAAGGGGAAAAATAAAGGATGCTGTGGATTTTTGTTTTGTCCTGTTTTTTTTTTTTTTGTTTTTTGTTTTGAGAGTCTTCACTATGTAGTCCAGGCTAGCCTTGAGCTCATGATCCTCTGCCTTAGCTTCCAGAGTTCTGGGATTATAGCCACACACTACCATATCCAGTCCTACCCTGACCTTAAACATAATTGTTTATTTGCTCAGTTGTCATTTTTCTTTAAATGGAACCTCTTTAAATGTTCTCTTTGTGTCTGACTTATTTTTGTTTAATGTGTTTAGTAGTTCACTTACTCTGTGGTATAGAAAGCCATTGTAGGAATACACAATTGATTTATCCACTTTTACTGTGGAAAACATTCAGGCCAGGCACCTGTGGCCCATACCAGTAATCCTAGCTTCTCAGGAGGGAGAAATCTGAGGGTCTGTGTTCAAAGCCAGCCCTGGCCCGAAAGTCCATGAGATTATTATCACCAACCAACTAGTAAAAACCAGAAGTGAAGCTGTGGCTGAAGTGATAAAATACTAGCCTTGAATGAAAGGGCTAAGCTCCCAAGCCCTGAGTTCAAGCACATGCCACCCATAAAAAGTACTGAATTTTTTTTCTAGTTTTTGACTATTAGGAAGAGTTCAGCATGTTCATTTTCTAAATGCTAGTAAGAATGTTATTAATTGCTAAATATCTGACACAAAGTCAAGTACACAAATGTCAAGAATGTAAGTTCATGAACATGGTACACATGCACACACATACCAACCTAACAAAAACCAAGGGCACCTTATAACCCCAATTTACAATCACTGTCAAAGACCAAGCAACTCCCAAAGCTTTATATGCATAGCACAATCTTCAATGAGGTGTGGTGACCATGATCTTGAAGTATCCCAACTTCCCAGGGCTGGTGGGACTCGAACACATGATTTGCGAAAGGAGTCATCAACACTCAGTCAATCGGGTTAGGAATATTTATTAGCAGCACGGTGACTGTTCCCTACTATCCAAACAGTAAAGAACAGCAGCCAAGCTCTCTTAAGGCAGGGTTTTAAAGCCACAAACAGGTGGGCAGGTGGCAATGTACGTGTTGGCAAGCAGGTGTACAGAAGCAGAACCAGCAGTTAGTAATTACAAGTAACAATTACAGTTTCAATTGAAGCAAGAACCACATTCCAGGTTCCCCCTTAGTTTCATTCCCAATAAGGGTTTAGCTGACATTTACCAGAACACATTCCAAGTTTCTTACTTATCACACCCCAAATCAAACCACCTTCCAGGTTTCCCAGTTCTTTCTGAGTTTCACTGTTATTTAACGAATTCCAGTAACACAGTGTTTAATCCCCTAATTTACCCAGGCCTTTGTCTCTGGAATGACTAGCTTGGAGATTTTCTCTACAGGGAGATCCTGCCTTTCAAGTTTAGCCCTATTCTGCTAGCTACATTGAATATTCCCCTTTTCTTATTTTTCTTGGTTCTACCAGATTTAGCCACAGTTTTACTCAGCTCTCCCATTCCTTATGACCTTCCAGAGGTCACTCTCAGCCTAGATTTCAACATCTTGCAACTGGGATGAGGTAGGGGATGGGGGATGGAACCCGATAGATTCCAGGGTCCTCTGCAGCTGCAAAATTCTATCAGTCAAAGAAAACCACAATCTTCCCTGCCAGTACTGAGTTCTTAAGCCCAAATTCTTCTTGCTGTTATTTTATCCTCTAGTTGGCTCAGTAGAGACAAAGAACAGTTAAGCACCATTTCCCACTTATTAACTCTCTAGTTTCTCACATATCATTATTAAATCATCCTTCAGCCTTCTATTCTTCAGGTTGAATAATTGCAGCTCTTTTATTTTTTCCCACATTGGCTCTACTCCAAGTCTTTGTGGCTTGTCTGGAAACTTTTTCCTCCCTAATTCTCTGTTTGCTGCTAGAAACTAAGGATCTCCAACAGGATATAATATTTTAGTCAAGTTGACCAAAGGCAATTAAGGGAAGAGAAGCACAGAGCTCATTGGGGGTGGGGGAGTAGACAACAGCCTCACATCTCACAGCACCAGGGGTCTTCATTCAACTGCAAATCCATCTTTCCTCTGCTGACTAGCACCAGAATCTTCATTGCAACAGGAGCTGGGGGTCCCCTATATACCTTGAGGCAAAGGATACTGTAGATACCTTCTGGAAAGATTGGTCCCCTAGTTTCCCAGGGCTGCTCTGTGCCAAATATCTGTACAGTTAATGGCTTTAAACAACATGAATTCATTCTCTTAGATCCTTGAGGCCAAATCTGAAATCAATTTTAACAGGTTGAAATGAAGCTACAGGCAGGTCTAAATGGGAATGGAGGCTCAAGGGGAGATTCTTTTCCTTGTCTTGTTCAGTTTCTAGTGGCCACTCTTCCAAGGATTTCTTTTTTTTTTTTTTTTTTTTTTTTTAATTTAATTTTATTTTATTTGTGAACATACTGTACAGAGGAGTTACAGTTACATGGGCAGGATAATGTGTACATTTCTTACCAAGCATTGCAGCCTCCTCCTTTGTTTATCCTTCACATCCCTTCCCAGCCTCCCCCCTCCCCCCCTAATCCCAATCCTTCTCCTTCCTCCCTCCCCCCAGCACCCCCCCCCCCCCCACCAACATTGTAAAGTTCGTTTTGGACATGACAACTTGTACTTCTCATTGTTGCAACAGGTCCACCTGTATCCTTAAACAACTGGTTTTTCCCCATCTCCTCCACAAGTTATACTGACATCAAATATAGTGAAAGCAAGGGTTATAAAGAACTCTAACAACAACAGATGCTGGAGGGGATGTGGACAGAAAGGAACCTTAATTCATTGTTGGTGGGAATGTAAACTTGTTCAACCACTTTGGAAAGCAGTATGGAGGTTCCTCAAAAGACTCCACATAGAGCTCCCCTATGACCCAGCAATCCCACTTTTGGGCATTTACCCTAATGTTTACAAACAAGACCACACTAAAGCTACCAGCACAACTATGTTTATTGCAGCATTATTTACCATAGCTAAGATATGGAACCAACCCAGATGCCCCTCAGTAGATGAATGGATCAAGAAAATGTGGTATATATACACAATGGAATTCTATGCCTCCATCAGAAAGAATGACATTGCCCCATTTGTTAGGAAATGGAAAAACTTGGAAAAAATTATATTAAGTGAAGTAAGCCAGGCCCAAAGAAACGTAGGTCCCACGGTTTCCCTTATTTGCAATATCTAGTATAGGTATGAGTCAAGCGGAAAAGGTCAGATAATGTGATGTCAGGAAAATGAACCCTTAGATGTGTATTTTAATGTTTTTTTCTTTCATGCATGTGTTTCTAACACATTTATAAGATTATCTCTTTGTTGCTTTGTATGTCCCTCCCCCAAGGATTTCTAATCTCTGTCCCTCTCCTCTTTATTGCCATCCTCACATCCTCTTCTGATTCTCCTGCCCCTTTATTATAATGACCCTTGTTGGGCTATTGTGCCCACCTAGATGGATAATCCAGGATAATCTCTTCACCTCAAGATCTTTAATCAGATCTGCAAAAATCTTTTTTTCCCTATAAGGAGACATATTCAGTTTCTCAGAAGCATGATTTAGATATCTGGGGAGGGGGGAGGCGGAGAAGCAGCATCATTATTCTGCTTTCTATAGACCAAGCAGAAAGAAATATGCTAGAATAAGCCAATTTAAGTCAATGCCACTCACTGATCAATGATCTGTAATAGAATGTGATGTAAAGAAAGTAAACAAAAGAACAGGAAATGTATATGTAATAAATAGCATTTCACCTTAATATACAACAATAAAGGAACTCTGATTTTAAATGCACAACTCTCCAGGTTCTTCTCTTAAAATCATAGCATCTTAGACCTGGAAGAAACCTGATAGTAACCTATTCAGATGTTCATAGTGTACAAAGAAACTGACATGTTTGGCAGACTGATACTCTCCTACTAGCAGGTGAGCCTATGACTGACACCACACAAGGCTACCTTTTCTCTTTCTTTCAGTGCTTTTCGGAAGACTCGGGTTGGTTTTATGCAATAGGATGCTCATTGATTGTCTGATAATTGCATGTAATCTAAAATGGAAATTTCCTAAATTCATTATTCCAACGAGCGTATCTCCAATATATAGTGTGCAGTAGTAAGTGCTAGGATACACCGATAGAAGATTCTTGGCTCTTCTGAAGTCTGCACATTAATGAGATAGACAAACAAGGGAGCAAGGTTTTGTACAGCAAGCTTACAGTATGAGTAATACAGGGATAAGGATTAGTGGGTGATTTTATCCACTATAATTGCCTTCTAGGGGCCAGAAACCTGAAGAGTGCCCTATCATCTTGCTGGGCTTTGAAAGAGATCAGATTCTGTGGCATTTGTTTATTTTCATCCTGTAAATGCTCAACCACAGCCATCCAATGGGAAACAACTGAGGTGATATTGAACTTAAAGGAGACACAATCAAGGTTAAGAACCAGTACAACCCAGCTCTGCACAGTACTGGATAATGAGGAAAACTCTGCAGCCTCTGTGAAGGTGACAAACTTCCAAGTCCTCCATCTTGAATCTTCCCAACACTCTCCAGTCGAGCCATTTTCAAGTATACATTGTGGCTTCCACCTCTCTGCTCAAATTATTTCCAGAACATCTATCAAATACTTAATCTTGCCTCTGCCATGGCCTTCCTTGGCCTATCCCACTCCCATTTCTGTGATCTGCCGCAATATTTAGTAAGACTACAACAAGGACTTGGAGATAGCTTTGGAAAGAGCACTGACTTCACTTGAGCCAGCAGATGCCTCATGAGTAACTAAAAGCAAGACAAAGTTTGACATCTCTACCTCCATTTGGTTTCTATCTCCTTTAGGTCAAATTCCTACTCTGCCTTAAGCTTAGGCATGTCAATCACTTAACAAGTACCTGTCTGCAAACTGGTAATACCAGGTTGATTAGCCCTAAATTTACCTAACTTATCTCACCCCCTTCAAGACTGAAGGTATGAAGAAAAGAGCAATTAAGCTATTTTCAAGGTATTTCATCTTGTGGGTATCAGATTGTCCCTTCAAAAGATGACTGAGAAGGTTTACAACTTCTTTTCTGCACACTCACTGAACTAGAACTTAAATAATGATCAACTAGACCACAGTTGGACCAAGACTACTTAATTATGTATACTTATCCACTACTCCATTTTTTCTTTTCTCTTAGTGTTCATGTCATTATCCCCCAAATGGGACCAAGATGTTTGATCCTCTCTTATTTTCCTGATAGGCAAGCAAGGGCAAGTGGGGCTTTGGTCTCTGGACAGCATAGAAATAAAGCCAGGAAAAGTGGAAAAACTTAAGCAGAAGAAAAGCTCATTGCAAAGAGGAAGATAAAGCTACCTAGGAGGCAGACACAGTACCACAGCTAGTGATTCAATCTTGGATACTTGGCTACTTTTTTGGGAGTTTGACCTGGGGCTTGAACTCTAGGCACTACCCTGGACCTTTTTTTTCCTTTTTTTTTTTTTTTTTTGCTCAAGGCTTGTGCTCTACTGCTTGAACTACAACTCCACTGCTGGCTTTTTTTGTAGTGAATTGCAGATGAGTCTATAATGGTCTTTCCTGCCCAACCTGTCTTTGAACCACAAACCTCAGATCTCAGCCTCCTGAGTAGCTATGATTACAAGCCTGAGCCACCAGTACCCAGCTTTTTTGGAAGTTTCTTTTTATGCCCTCCTCAAGAATTGGTGCACTAAGTGGGGAAGAGTTTGTTGTTGTTGGTGGTGGTCGGTTGGCTGTTTTTTTTTTTCCTCATCATTTCAGCTGGCTCTAGGAAGTCTGGTCCGGTGAGGAATAGGTTAAGCTTTTGGGAGTGCTGGTGGTCCCTGAGGGAGGGAGCAGCACAATTGTCTGCTATAATGTTATAAAAATACTGGCTGCAACAATTTTGCCTTCCAGTCCACTGATGGTGGCTGTCTTTCCATCATTCCAATGTGACTGTATTAATTAAATTTCTTTTCTACATTTCCATCAGTACTTTTTTATCTGATTTCTGGGGCAAGTATATAGACCTAAATTCAGGACACCCTCAGAATTGGGTGTCTGTCCTAAGATGCCAGTAATAGCTTATCTTGAATCTCATAGGATTTCTTGATGGGTAGGATACAAAATGTGTCTGCAACTTCCTATGATTTCTGTACAAATATAGATGACCTCATGTCCCTTTGGCATCATTCTCTGTATCTTTCATAGTAGAAAGGTACAGGAAAAGGTTGCAATAACAGCTGAATTAATATTGTTTTGAAATCATTCCAATAGTTCCCAACATAGCACCTATTCTATGAACTTTCACTCACTTGCTCTAAATACAAGAAAGGCTTATTATCCAACCTTATAATTTGCAGCAAGTATGTTTTTGTAGCTTTGTGGTATAATTTATAGACATTAAACTTCATTTTTAAGTGTGGAATTTTATAAAATTTAATAGTTGTATGCAGTTTTATAATCACCAAATCGCAAGATACTGAGATAACTCCCCTACTTTACAAACATGTCCTAGTACCTGTCTATAGCTCATCTCTGCTATGCCTTGGATTTGAAATGTCCCTCCAAAAAGTTCAGGTGTTACAGACTTAGTTCTCAGCTACAGACACTATTTGGGAGTTTCTAGAAAACTTTGGGAACCTAGTTGGAAAAGGAGGGTCACTCAAGGAAGGTCCTTAGGGTAGTTTTGTTCCTGGCTCCTTCTTCTGTCTCCCTTTCTATTTCCTGTCCACAATGAGGTGAAGAAGCTCCTTTGCCCCAGAAATGTTTTGCTCAAGTGAATGAAGCCATGGACTGAACCTTTTGAAACTGTGATCCAAAATGAATCTTTCCTCTTTTACGTTGTTTCTGTTGGGTATTTGGTCACATTTACACAAAAATGACCACTCCAAACTCCTTCCCTGGCCTCATATGTCTTCCCTTTTCATTATGAAGCAGTAATCTGTGGTGTAAACAATGACTATTATTTTTTAATCCATTACCAGCAGAAACACACCATATTCACCCAAGTTGGAGCAACTGTGATAATACTGCTATGAACATTTACTTTTAAGTCTTTGTATAAATAGACTTTCATTGTTTTTCATATCATTTATTGAGTTCTTTCATATACTAGAGACAATTATAAATGCATTATAACTGCCATCTCATTTAATGCTCACAATAACTGTAAAGGATAGTTGTAATGCATCTAAAAATGAAGTTGCACAAGCTTATACAGCAAGGAAGTAGACGAGTCAGGATTTGAACCTTGTTAATCCATATGGTTGTCATGGGGATTAGATGAGCTAATACATATAAATGTGCTTAGAATAGCAAGCGCTCAATAAATGTCAGCTATTATAACTAAGCTCTTTCCCACACACGATCCTACCACCCACAGAGTTTTCAATAGTGCTTGAAAGTAATGATGTACAGCTACTGAAATAAATGAATAATTCCCCTTACCAATGTATGCTTGTTGGCTACATCATTCCTTTTCTTGGCTCTCTTTTCATCCCTGTCCTTCATTCGTGCCAGGTTAAAAAAGAAATTCAAGCTTTATCCTCTCAGCAACCAATGTTACAAAAGTAACAAGAACTGAAACATCACTCAGTGCTAACAGACTGAAAAAAGTATTTCATAGTGAGTTGAAGGAAAATCCTATTGGTTGGCCAGGTGGTTTTTATACTTAGAATTTAAGAAAAACAACAACAACAAGATAATCCTTATTGGGGTTTCTTGTTATCCATCTACCACCAACCTCTTTTCTCTTCCCTTGATTCATTTCAGTTTTATGGGTTTTAATACTGCACAAAAATGTGATATAAACCTTGCTGGGAAGAGTAAGACTATCCTTTAAAATACAGAAGAATTTTACAATAATGTCTAAGATGGTGAAAGATTTAGTCTAAAAATTTCCCACACAGAGCCTAAGCAAAGCAAAGCATTTCTACATTTCCCAGTGGGGATGTTTGGTTTTTAAAAACAGCTACATAAGAATGTTTGTGATATGGCAATTATCCATTGTTACCTGAAGGGAACAGTCACTCAGTTTTGCAAAGTGTAAGATTTTTTTCCTTCGTTGAAGTAAGTGGTTTGGGGGGGGAGAAGCTGTTTTGTTGTTATATGTCTGGGTGGCAGCCACTGAGGCACATTCCTGTAAGTCCCAGTTACTTGAGGAGGCTAAGGTAGGAGGATCACATGAGCCCAGCACTTCAATACCAATCTGAGAAACGTAGAAAGACCCAACCTCAAGTAAACAAATGAGGTGAGTTTGTGTGTGTGTGTGCTGGTCCTAGGGCTTGAACTCCCTGAGCTGCTTTTGTTCAAGGCTAGCACTCTGCTCCTTGAGCCACATCTCCACTTCTGGCTGTTTGGGGGTGGTTTATTAGAAATAAGAGTCTCACAGAGGTTCATGCCTGGGCTGGCTTCGAACTGTGATCCTCAGATCTGTCTCCTGAGTAGCTAGGATTATAGGCGTAAGCCACTGGCATGCAGCATGAAGTTTTTTTGTTTCATTAGGGTATGCTCAAAATATTTCAGATAAAATTTTAACTGATAATCATTTAATATTACTTTGGCTCTCAAGGATGCTTTCTGGCAATAACAGTGATAAATATTGTGCTTTCAAATGACTCTCGGGATGCAATATTGTACTCATCAAATAAGAAATAAATCTGGTTTTTGGTTCTTGCTCTTCTAATTATTTGTTAATTTAAAAAGTGGACACATTCAATTAACAAAAGTAATATATTCAGATAGTAACACAAAAATCAACACAGAAATAAAAGTTACATATGGAAAATAGAATGTGCTTCATGGCTATGAATCCCTGGAAAATGGTAGGTAAAATCTACGTACATTTGTATTGAATTTGTATAAGAGAGATGGGTTATAGGTTCTCAACAGGCTTTTCAGAAGCCTATGACCTGGAAATTATGAAAATCAACTGTCCAGTTCATTTGGTTTAGCATAACTCAGGGGAGTCAAGTTTGGGGTATTGAGAGTGTGTGGTAGAGTCATGAATTAAGTTCTCAAGTTAACAGACAAGGCAAAAGTGATATAATGGCAAAAATCACGAAGCCTATCAAGTGGATCTTGGTATCTGAAAGCTAAAAACCAAAGATGAATTCATTTGCATTTGACTATGACACAGTCAAGATATAAGTTGAATGAGGAAGGACAATGAGACAAGGCACAAATCCCTCCCTCCCTCTCTCAGAGGT
The DNA here is from genome assembly GCF_019054845.1 of Dipodomys spectabilis. NCBI lineage: Eukaryota > Metazoa > Chordata > Mammalia > Rodentia > Heteromyidae > Dipodomys > Dipodomys spectabilis. Next base: position 3,300,276 of record NW_024870738.1, read on the forward strand.
CATTGGCCTACCTCCTGGAGAGCGAATTTCACTCACCAGGATGCTCACTGGCATCAGTGATTTTTTTTTCTGGTGAATATAACAGATCACTTAGCACTCTTGGTCCCTGAAGCTTTTTTTTACATGTCCTTGGGCTTGAACTCGGGGCCAAGGAGCAGTTTCTGAGTCTTTTGCTCAAGGCTAGTGCTTTACCACTTGAGCCATAGCTCCATTCTTTAGTAGCTAATTGGCAGTAAGGGTCTCAGACGCCAGGCATCCAGTGGCTCATGCCTGTAATCCTAGCTACTCAGGAGTCTGCGATCTGGGGATCGAGGTTCAAAGCCAGCCCAGATAGGAAAGTCCATGAGACTCTTATCTTGAATTAACCAACAGAAAACTGGAAGTGGTGCTGTGGCTCAAAGTGGTAGAGCACTAGCCTTGAGCTCAGAAGCTCAGGAACAGTGCCCAGACCTAAGTTCAAGCCCCACAACTGACAAAAAAAAAAAGAGTCTCACAGTCTTTCCTGTACAGTCTGGCTTCAAACTATGATTTTCAGATGTCAGCTCCTGAGTAGCTAGGATTATAGGCATGAGTAAGTGGCACCTGGCTTATACAATGCAACTTAAAAAAAATCAATACGTGGGTCTTTGCTGTAAATCTCAGACAGTATTTTTATACCATTAAATGATAGGATTATGATAAGAGTAGCATGCTAGATAGGTAGCCATTACAAATGCCACAAAGCAGTACTAATAAACCAATAAAAGCACAAGCTGGGCACCAATAGCTTATACCTATAATACTGGCTATTTAAAAGTCTGAGACCTGGAGGATCATTATTAAAAGCCAACTACAGCAGAAAGGTGCCAGACCTCATACAAAACTAGAGGCATAGCCTAAGTGGTAGAGTGTGAGCCTTGAGCAAGAAGGTCAAACAGGCATGAGGCCTTGAGTTCAAGTCCTCATCCCAACACAAAAAATTAATAAAATAAAAAATACAAGTATAATCAATTCTATGTATTTATAAGTTCATTCTTTACAGATTCACCAAATAAAGGATTGAGAATATTCTAAACATATCATACTGAACACATTCAGCCTTTTCTTGTCATTATTCATCAAATAAGATAACCCCTATTTATACAGTATTCCCCTCATAGTAGGTATTCAAAGTGACTTTGAGATTATTTGAAGTCTCTGGGAAGAGTTGTATGCAGATCCCATGCGCTTGAGCATTTACAGATTGAGGTGTATCTGAGAATGTCCTGGGGGCAATCATCCTCAGATAGCAAGCGATGACTGTCCAGTACAGAGCTTTTGGAAACTATCCAATGAGAAAATTTATTACCCCCCCCCCCACACACACACACTGTCCAGAGAGGTATTGCATGTCTTGCACTTCTGATTTAATTTGTGGAAGTAAACTTTAAAAGTTAACATAATCATACAAAGCCATAAAGAGCCTTAAAATAATTTCCCTTTCCATGCCCTCAATCCCAGCAACATTTTGTATCTTATTTGGGGGCAGCAAGTAGAATCTTCAGGATTCTTCTCTGTTCTGCTCTGATGATAGAGAAATTTATATATGTTTGTATATTCCATAATTAATTTCATCAAAAACGTCGGAGAGAGCCAACCCTTGAAAAACACCACAAAAAATACAGAAAATTTCACACAATCATAGTCCATCTCATTCCTACCTAAGCACAGATGTCCTGTCCACATGCTAGAACATTTGAAAGAAATGTTTACTAACTTCCATTTCAGTCACTCAGGACATAGTAATTGTTTCCATTTCCTTTAAAAATGGTAGATTACCGTAAGATTATGCACAGTCCTTAAAAAAAAAAAAAAAAACAGACGTGGAAATCTTGCTTAAAGACACAGGGGATTCAGCCCCAGAGAAAAGCCACAAAAGCTATAATACCACAAATGAATGCAAGCTGGTAGGAGTTACTCAGATGCCAAACTGGCAATTGTGTGCCCTTTTCCCATGCTGGCTGCTTCCCAGGGCTCATTATGAAAAAGGTTTTCTTTCACCCTCTTGAATGAATGCAGCTTTTGAACACACTTGCTAGTTACATTTGGTCCCAGCACCGATTGGTTGTTTTAACCATGATCTCCTAATGGGAAATTCACTCACTTTCTTCCCAGAGAATGAGCTGCCTTGTGATAATTATAGCAGTTTTCAAAACTCCAGGATATGTGATGTTTTGTAAGGAAAGAGACGAGGTCTTTGGCAAAACAATAAAGGAATAATTTCCTTTTGTCCATCCTTGTCTGTTTTTTTTTTTCAAATCTGAAATGAAATGGTGAAAGAAACCAGAGACATATATTCATGTTGCTGTTTCATATGTAATAACCAGTATTTTACTAAAGCAGTTCTTTATGGCATCTTACTATCTCTCAAACTGACAAGAAAAAGATGTCAGACTGAAGTCCATTCCTTTGTGGAAAACAGTGAGATATTAGTGAAGGCAAAGACTCTGTAAATGGAACCAATAAGCTATGATAAAATGATCATCTGTTCCTTAATTCTGTACTTTGAAGTAGAAAAGAAATCAGGAAGATTTAACAAATTTCAAAGAATGGATGCCTTCAGCTTCTCTCCAATGACATGCAAAGTAATATCAATAAATTGGTGAAGATCTATGGAGTATCCGTTTAAAAAAATGCTAGTTCTGGGGCTTGAGCTCAGGGTCTGGGCATTGTCTGCTAGTTTTATTTTTATTTTTTTTTGCTCAAGGCTGGCACTCAACCACTTGAACCACAGCTCCACTTCCAGCTTTTTGCTAGTTAATTGGAGATAAGATTCTGCAAACTGTGATGCTCAAATCTCAGCTTCTTGAGTAGCTAGGATTATAGGTATGAACCACCAGTACCTACCGATGGAGAATCTTATTTAGCAAAAATGAATAGCTGATTATCTGTGGCTCAAGATGCATTGTACTCATGAACTGATATTTTGAACTGGACCCCCTTTGTACAACTAAAGATAACTTGAAAAACTATAAAATAAAAATAAATGAATAATTGTATTATCCTAAAAATAATTGCAGATGTCCTTGCCAACCTAGCACAACCACCAGTTTCTTCTTGTAGAAGGTAGATAAGGAGACTCCTGCACTACACCAAATACTTACTCACTTGGTAAGGCATATTTCTCATGCCAGATGGTAGGGGCATGTACCAAAGCACACAGAAGGGAGTAATTTTTACTTGAGGATTTTCTAATGGTTTCCAAATAAATGAATTTGCTACCAGGGCCAAACATTTTAAAGGAAAACCCTTTAGCAAACTGGAGCGATCCTGAAATCCTGCTCTGGAGTTATATTCACCAAAGAGCTGCACAGAAAGGCAAATGAGAAAAACAGGAAGTTAGAATGGTTTGTGGGAATCACCCTTCTCATGCCACATACACGTGAATAGTGAGAATGGCATGAATCAAAGGACAAACAAGAATTTCAAAGAATTAAGTTAGAAAGGTGGGGCCGGAGGAGGATGGGAAGGGATGGGAAGGGGAAACAAAGGAGGAGGCTACAATGCTTGATAAGAAATGTACTCATTATCTTGCCCATGTAATTGTAACCCCTCTGTACAGTATGTTCACAATAAGATAAAATATTGGTAATTCCTTAAAAAAAGTTAGAAAGGTAAGCTTTCAAATCTTTTGAAGTACAGAATGTCAGACATCCAGTTTTGTCACGAACAGATTAATTGACGTTCCAGGTCGCTAAATAGAAGTTCAATGTTGTTTCCTCATTTCTAAAATGCAGACAGTAAAATCGCTGACTACAGAATGAAAGACCTCATCCACATGAAAGCATTTTCTAAACTGTAAGGCAGCTCATAACTTCATAAGAAAAACCGACTAAAGAGAACTCAGTACTATGTACATGCCCAGCACTCAAAAGGCAGGATAATTGTTGGTTTGAGGCTAATCTGGGTCTAAATAGTGACATCCTGTCTTCAAATTAATTAATTAATCAATTATTAATTAATGGGCTAAGTTTATGAGATAATGTTTCAATTCTAACAGGTAAAAGAAAATCCTATTATCTTCTTAACTTTATTCTGTATCTAGTTTCTTTAATAACAATGACTTTTCACCAGAAAAGAAGTGGAAAAGTAATTGTAGGAGGATGGAACTGAGGTCCAAACTGATGAGAAGACATTCTAAATGAATTCAAGCATTGCTAGGAAGACAAATTACAGCCCCAGACATTTGAAGAACTTGAAGATAAAATAACTAAATCCTTTCATGTAATATAAATGGAGTCAGGGAGATGTATTTGCAATTTCCAAGAGTGGACAGGACATATATTCATTAAAAGCCATAGACTGGTTAATCTGACATATATCCTAGTCAAGAGTCGAGAACAGATTGTGAGTACTTAGGGGAAGATACAGTGATCACTAAAGGCAAAATCAGCCTTTCCTGCTTTCTTCTGATGAGGTTAGACATTAAGCTGAGGGAATTCTCTGGACATGAACTATTTGGATTTTGACAAGTGTGTTAACCAGTTTTTCATCACTATGACAATATACCTGAGCAAAATGATTTAGAAATGATTAATTTTGCCTCAGGGTTTCAGTCTATGGTCACTTAGCTCCCTTGGTTCTGGGCCTATCATGGTAGAGAGGGCTAAGTGAAACAAAGCTGTTCACATAGCAGACAGGATGCAGAGAGAAAATACTTGTGCAGGTGGGCTTCCTTCTCCATATTTCATTTGGCTCTCTAGTCTATTGGACGGGGCCACTTGCATTCAAAGTAGGTCTTATCCCTTAGTTAATTAACTCTAGAAATGCCTTACAGACACATCCAGATGTGTGCTTTACTATTCTCCTAGGTGTCTCTTAATCTAATTAACAAATAAGATCATATACCACAACAAGGTATTTGCAAAGGTGGAAGAAAGAACCTTTGAGTGAGGTTAGTTTCCAGCAAGTCTCAAAGCTGAGTATGGAAGTGGTGATGAAAGTATTCATTACTCTAGTGATTGGAGTTGGTCTTTCCTTACTTTAGTAGGCTTATCAATGGTGCCAATGAAATCAACATTTCCTTGATCAACTCTATGGATGTCATGGTGCTATGAAGTGAATCCTACCCATTCTGTGACAAAATCATCAGATGCCCAAAGAACTTGACAAGTCACAAAAATGAGGAGACATTGAAAAAGGTGAATGTCATGGGGACACACTTTGTATCCTAAATCTGAGTCTAAGGAACCAAATGCATTAATGCATGAGTTCAATGTGGAGGCAAAGGAAATGAGGTGACAAGTCTAGTGGGTATGTATATAATGTAATTACAAATGATGTGTTTACCCCCCAAAATCATTTATGGCTTACATTGACAATGACAAAAACGAATCCAGATATCAGATGTTGATGTGCACTTCTGTAACAACTAATCCAGTAACTGTATGAAAGGGCTAATAAGTAGATTGGAAATTATGTACACAAGTACCTAGACAGCATCTCTTTTTAAATTCTTAGATCCTATAAATTTCCTCCATTTCATCTCTGGGTGTAACATCAAAAAACAGAGAAAGATTTAATTTGGGTAAAGAATTTTCCAGAAAGTGAGTAGCTCTTCATAAGTATTTGTATTGTAAGTGTGCATTTAGAGATACAACAGAAAAGAGCAATTTAAATAATGTTCACTATCACATTGTGTTGAAATTCACTTTTAACAACAGCTGAATACTGCTAGACTTTAAAAATGAAATGCTAACATCTCAGTAGAGTAAACTGATGAAGTTTATTCTATTTTTGCCTTTGGAAGGTAATCTCCACAACTGAATATAACTACAGGACTTTTAACTCAGCTCCAAAACAAGTCTTAAGTTTAACTTGGATTTATTTCCGAGAACTCTGTTAATAGAACATGAATGAGACATGTAAATCAGCTCTCACAAGAAGCAAAATACAGGATCTTAGTCATCCTCTTAGATAAAATTGTCTGTTGTTCGTTATTAACCAGCCTACATACAAAAGATTAAGTTCTAAAATATGATGGTTGCATAAGAGTTTTCCTTTACCCGTTGGGTCAAATGAGGGGAAATTCCATGGCACAGAAAGTAATGTATGCTATTTCCACAGAAAAGATTTTGTTTCCAAATGTTTGGCAATAGCATTCTTGGACAACCAGTATCTTTTCTTTCTCACACTTATTCAATAAAGCAATTCACTACACAGTTCCATGAAGTAGAGATTATTGATTTGCACATAAAATAATCCACATTTTCCCCCTTCTGGGACTCTGGGGGCATTTCTTGCCTTAATTCTAAAGAGATTCCAAAGTGGTTAATAGAGTCTAAGTAAACAATACTGTGTGGGATGCTTGGAAATCATGGAGATGCTTTAGCCCAACAATCTATCTTCTGGGACAACAGACACACAGAACACGGGAGGCAGGGGTAGTATTCTAGCCTTTATAAGACAAACTTGGGGTTAGTCAGGCCAATTAACAGGCCATACACCAAGACCTCCCTCCAATGGTATGTGCCATGTATGTGTCATGAAGATGTACTCAAAGGATCTTGATGACTCAAGGGTTATAATTTTTGCCTGATGAGTGATTAGAAACCAAATATTTATATCTAAAGTGCACTTCCTTTTAGAATGTGTCTGAAGTATCTTTCTGTCCTTTGCCCACCCCATAGTCAAAATAACATATTCTCATTTCATTAAGCTGTACTTGGTCTTTTTTTGGGGGGGGGAGGTCCAGTCGTGGAGGCCTGAACTCTGGGCCTGGGTGCTGTCCCTCAGCTCTTCAGCTCAGGGACACTTGAGCCACAGTACCACTTCCAGCTTTTTCTGCTTATGTGGTGCTGAGGAATTGAACCCAGGGCCTCATGCATGCAAGGCAAGTGCTCTACCACTGAGCCACCTTCCCAGCCCTGTACTTTGTCTTTTAAAAGTTAAATACAACATTTTCTTTTTTTAAAAAAAGGGCTGGTCTACTTTAAATGACAAAACCCACCCTGTCATCTTTTCTTACGCCACACAGCAACATATGAGAATATTTAATCATACACATTGTGCAGACACATTTCAACTTGAACTGCCAGCCATATAATGGATATATTAATGCTACTTTTATTTTAAAAGTACGAGATTAAGAAAGACATTATGAGGCAGTCAAAACCTTTGGTTTTACATCTTGTAAACATATTCAAATGAAGAATAAAGCTTATTCTAAGAATAAAATGAAACATTTTCTTTAAAAAAAAAGAGCCTACATTTTCACTGAGTATAGTTGGCATACACCTGTAATGCCGGCTACTTGGCATAATCCTTGGTAATTAGATTCAACAAATACTCATTAAACCCTGAGTATACTCAACAGGTCCTATGTTTTTGTATTCAAAGACCTAGGATTTGTTGTGATGAGATGAAACACCTTAAATTTACCCTCCTCAAAGGGCCATGAGGTTTGAGTAGAAGAGCGGTCCAAGACACAGACTCTGGGGACAAAGGTTTTGACTTTGCTACCCTAACTGCTTGTGTGGTTCTGAGCTCCCTGTGTACTACCTTGCATTGAAGTGGAAATTTTAATAGAATATACCTCACGTGGTTGCTATGAAGAGTAAATGTGATCAAACGTAACACTGTTATTCTGAAATTTCTGTTTGTACCCTATATATAATAGTCCTTCCTTTCAAGCCCTCTTCCTGTCTTCCTGTTGTATTTCTCTTTTTTAAGCTGACTCTTTTGTGTCTATGTCAGTGAATGTCTAGGCTTGATGATTAATAAAATTACAATCTATTTCCTCTCTCTTTCTCTCTTTCATTACTGATGCTAGGGATGGAACCCAGGACCTACATGCTAAGCACGCACTCCAACACTGAGCTCTATTGTCCCCTAGGCCCCACAATCTATTTCTGTAATTCTACTTGTTACTAGAATAACTGAACAATACAAAGGCAAAAATAGTAACAACTGCCTTTGAGCACAAACAATTATATCCATTTTTGTCCTTGAGAAGCTGACAGCTGCATGCAGGTAGAACAAACATGGTCAAAGACAAAGGAGAGGAAGTGAAAGTATGGCTCAGGTGGTAGAGTGCCAGCTTTGAGCAAAAAAGCCAAACAAGAGCATGAGGCCCCGAGTTTGAGTCCCAGTACCAGGACAAAAAGAAAAGAAGGAAGGCAGGAAGGCAGGAAGGCAGGAAGGAAGGAAGGAAGGAAGAAAGGAAGGAAGGAAGGAAGGAAGTCAAAGGAGATAGGGACAACACAAATACAGAGATGAAAAGTCAGAAGTAGAGTTTCTCCAGGAAGAGCAGAACATGGAGTATTTAGGGAATTCTCAAGGATGCCCAGGTGAGCCATGAGAAAATGCAGGAAACCATCAGGGAAAGGAATCCAGATGAAGGCAATTCCCAACAGGGGTTTGAAAGAAAGCAGATATATCATAGAGAAGTGGCATGAGCAAAAGGCCACAATATCCAGTTACATGTGACCCAACAATTATGTTTTCTTGGTATAAATGCAAAAGAATTAAACACAAGGATTCAAACAAAAACTGGGATGCATGTGATATGGCACTCTTTACAATAACCAAGAGGTGGAAATAAATGCCCAAATGTCCATCATCTAATAAATCAACAAATAAAATGTGGTCTATCAGCACAATAGTCTAGCCAGTCAACCATAAAAGGAATGGCATAGTAATATGATACAATTTGGATGAATATTGAAAACATGATGCTGAATATAAGAAGCCAGACAAGAAAGGCCACACATTGCATGATTCTGTTCATATTAAATGCCCAGAATAAGCAAATTTAGAGACAGAAAGCAGACTGGTGGCTGTAAGAGGTTGGGAGGAGAGGAAGGACAAGGAAGGACTGCCCTTTTTGGGATCATGAAAATGTCTTGGTACTGCATTGCTGATGCTTGCACAACACTGAAAATGTACTAGAGGCTACTGAATTATTACTTTAAAATGGTTACAGTGGTTAAACGTGTTCATTTCTTCTATAGTGGTTGTGGACACCTGTCAGGAACAACTTAAGGTAGGAAAGATCTATTTTGCTTACAGTTTGAAGGTTTAGACCACATTCCTTTGGCTCTGGCCTGTGGTGAGGCAGAATATCATGGGGGCAGAAATGTGGTAGAGGAGCTTCTTTACCTCAAGGCAGCCAGGAAACAGAGAATGAGAGGAAACACAGAGACCAGGTGTAACCTTCAAAAACATGCCCCCTGGGACCTATTTCCTCCAGAGAGGTTCCACCTCCTAAAGTTTCCACAACCTCTAAAAAGGGTGCCACCTTCTGGCAGCCAAATGTTCAACACATATGTCTGTGTGGACACTTCATATTCAAACTTTAACAGTGACTTTTAGGTTATATTTTACCATCATAAAACTAAAAAGAAAAGAAAAGTGCCACAGGACCAACAAAAAGCCATGATCAGTTAGAGTGATCTGTTATATGGGAAGAAAAGAACATTATAAGCCACTATGGGAAAACTTTTCTTAAGCAAAGATCAAGGAAGAAGCCATAAGGAACACATCATGGCCATGCTCAAGTCTCTACAGCTCACAGACACAGATTGGGCTCTACATTACCTCTAGATCACCCATGAGCCCATGAGTATATGTCCTTTGGAAGGTATTGATATATTGTTGATGGCTTATTCATCAAGGAAGACCAATTAAATAAAGAAGATGTCTTCATCTTTGTCTTCAAAATTTTAAATCTCAATTGTCAATATATTTTCTAAATGAAGGGCTTGGGTGTGGCTTAGTGATAGAATACCTGACCCGCAAGTGCGAGGTCCTGGGATCCATTCCCAACACAACATGCCCCTCCCCCCATTTTCTACATGCAAATACTCTGTGACTAACCTACTTAATCCCACATTCATGGCATATTGGGTAACCAGAAATAGCACCAAAATCTCTGCCTCAGGAGAAATGATCACAGGGATCAATAAGATATAGCTGTGCAGAAATGGATCCAGCAGCATAGTCTGCGGTGGTGTGGAACAATCAGTTTGTCAAAATGGCCTATTTTTATGATCATGAAAGCCAGCTTGTGCAAGCTCAAGATATAGGATATGCACCTATAATAGCTGGTCACAGGGAACAAGAGAACAACTAGGAACCCAGAGGAACGCAGCCTGCATGATAAAGTGTGTATGACCTACAGGAACACACCTATTGCCTGGCAGCATTCAGCATGACATTACACACATGCCATGATTCTGTGTCACCCCTAGAATAATGGACAAGCCACTGGAGTAACTTGGGAACATCATCTCAACTCCAAAGAGTTTTGAAGTCCATATGTATATACAGGCAAGGCTATTCCCTAGGGTACCCAATTTCTAGCTGTGTATTTATTTCAATGTCATTTCAAGGCTCTGGGTCACAGGGCAGGAAAAGCCATTTCCCTGGCCATACTCCATGCAAAGCAACTCTTTGCTTTGCCCATCCAACCCCAGCTACTTCCAAACTCCGCTGTATTCTCTCACTCTGGGTTGATCAGGCACCCTGAGGAAACTCTAGCTCTGGGTTCTTGTCAAATCCCCCTGTTTCTGAAGCTTTTTGGGAGAACTCAGTTAATATCTGAAAGAACTTAGGATTGTTTTACATTTGCTTTGTCTTACATCACAATTTGTTCTTCATCCTCTAAAGGGGACATTCTAGATGGACAGCAAGGTGTATTAGGATAGAAAGTTACTGCCATCATCTGTAATTCTACATGGTAGATGTCTTCTCTTGCTTCCTGGAAAATAATTAACACACACACACATACACATACACATACATACACACACACACACACACACACACACAATGCAGTATTATTCAGCCATAAAAACTTAAGTGTGTCATTTGCAATAACAAGGATAGAATTGGAGGATGTTAAGTGAAATAAGCCACGTACAGAAAGTCAATACTAAATGTTTTCACTCATACATAGAAGGTAAAAAGTTGATCATATAAAAATAGAGAATAGAATAGCTGCTAGCAACTGGAAAGAGTAGTGATATATAGAGCTAAACGGTGCAATCAATAGTCACTTGACTGCAGTGAGCAGAAAAGCAAGAGGCTTGTCTGATATTAGGTAGGATTTTCTAGTTATTTTCATTTTTCACATACATTGCTTTCAAAAGTAACCACAATGGCTTCATAGCACACACACACACACACACACACACACACACACATCTCTTGACCTTTTCCTTTTTTTTTTTTTTTTTAGCACACTGGTAACTTATATTTCTCATCCCACCTATAGTGGCAAGAATAAATAGGAGGATCATGATCCACACACTAGCCTGGACAAAAAAAAAAAGCAAGATCCTATCTTTAAAATAAAGCAAAAAGGGCTACGGGTATGGCTCAGGAGGTAGAATGCTTGCCTAGCGGGCATGAGGCCCTGAGTTTAAACCCCAGCACTGGCAAAAAGAAAAAAAAAAAAGCTGTCATTTAAAAGAGCTAAAATATACAGAACACGAAGGACAAAAATTTATGTGTGTGCATCCGTGATATACCTGTAATTTGTTAAATTAGAAACAGAAGTGAAATTCTGACCTTGTAGTCTACCTCCTTCTCCTGATTCTATAACTCATAAGCATAAAATGCTTATTGATTTCTGGATTATGTATGATAAAGACTTCACTGAAATTAGTATTCTATATATGCAGTGAAATAAATGTATTCAAACTTAAGCTAATGAATTAGAATGCAAGATCTCATCCAGAAGTTCCACATTTAATCAATGATTAATTTAACCCAAGATTGTAGGAACTGAATTGATCTCTTTCTAGTCCTCCGCATTTTTCTCCAAAGAAATCTGCAAAACTTCTCTGTAAATACTGCATTCCTTCATCTTATGTTTAGAGTAGTGTATATATCAGGATGTAGCTGTGTTCGTGGAGCATGTGAAAAATGCTTCCACACATTGGTAGTATTTATAAGTTCCCAGCACTGTTGACATTATGAGGCATGGAAGGGATAGAGTTCCTATATAATCCTGTCATCCTGGGCCTCTGTCCTGGAATTTTACAGCATTTCCCCTCTGCCTTTGTGAGAAGATTCCAGCATATCTTCTGTTCTGATTGTGCTGCTGAAATCATTGCTTCTCCAGCTCTAAAGTGCCTGACCACCAACATAGATCTGGGCTCTGCCTCTCTCTACCTGAAGTCACTACTGAATAAAAGGAAATGATGCCACCATAGAAAAGCTCTCACTCTCCACTTGATGCACGAAGCTGAGAGCTAAGGTACAAATATCCCCTGGAATAGTGACCTTCATCTTTTCAGTAACTTAACTGCTGCCCTACGCCTGCCAATCCAACCATGGATAAATGCTTTCTGATTCTGATGTTGGGAACAGAGGAGGAAGTCTAACTCCAATGATGTTGGGAACAGAAGGGAGGGTTCAGCTCATCAGTTGGGTGAACACACACTTAAAGCTGCGGGAGGTTGTACCATGAAACTCTCTCCCACCGTTTTTTATTACACTAGAAACACAGGCAGGAAGAGGGCCCCACCCGTCCCTTAAGAGAGTGCACTGGTCACTTTCCATCCACACTCATCTTGCCTTCCCAGAGATGGGCAGAGGACAGGGAGACACGGATAGGGCAGTGGAGTGTAAGGAGGTGAGTTTCAATATTGGCTGTACATTAGAGCAGCCCCCAGCCAGGCTGGACCCTGGAACTATGAAATTCCTGTGAGTGGAACCCAATGCAGTAGATTTCCACCGACAATGTCACTTGAGAAGTAAGACTGGATATATTCCAACCTCTGAGGGGTTTTTGTTCTAAAATAACTTCCTCTCCACTCTTCCTGCCACTCTGCTGTGTCCTAGTTGGTATGAAAAGACTCGCATTAGGTCGCTGGTGCTAATTGCAGGCTTTATATTCTACAGGTGTGATGGAGCCAGAAATTCAGATTGAACACAACTAAATGAGGTGACCTCTAAAAACTCTTTCGGCACCCAAAGACTGTTTTTCTGTGATTCTGGTAGCATCTCACATCAACATTCTACATCAACATTCAATACAGCACAAGCAACACAAAGGGTTTTGTATTTCTTTATGCAGCCAGGTATTCTTGTAAAGCCTGCTTTCTTGCAGAAAGCCATTTGGGTGCAAGCTTGGTCTAGGAAAATGCTTTCAAGTCATGACAGATCTTCCAGTAGGGACACACACACACACACACACACACACACACACACACACACATATAAATCTGGAAGGTAAATTTAATTACTTTCCTTTCTCTTTCACGCAAAACCACAAAAGATCTAGAGAAACACTTGCACGATTCTCTTTTGCACTGGTAATTGAAATCAAGGGCTACATTTGTCACATGGCTTCTAACTGAGCCAATATTTGGCAGTTCCAACTCTGTCCTCTTAGCCATTTCTCCCTTCTTTGTTCAGCAGCTCTGCACACACTGAACTATTATGCTGAGGCTCTCTGTGAAGGCAAACAGGAAATGCATTCTTTTCTCTGGAAGAAAAAGATGACACTTGGTCTTTTAATTTTTTTTTCTATATGGTATAAGAAGATTCTTTGATCTATTTCATTCCTATAACTTTCTGTGCCCCTTTTCTTCATGTTCTATTTGGTGGTGGTTTTAAAAAAAATGGGACTAGAAATGAAATGGGAGGTGGGAGGGAAGAGGAGAGGGAGTATTTTTTGCCTTTTGTCTCCAAAACCAATTATCTAAAATAGAATCACAACTGATTCTGACAATAACAATACCTCTTTCTCTATGAACTATGTTTACATTGCAGATCTCTCTCAGGCCTCCACAAATACACAACGCCTTCCTTCATGCTGGAGCGAACAGTTCTCCAGGCGAACTGAAATCGTTCCCCATTAGCAGCAAAGGAAGCTGTAGGATTCTCAGACTTTACTATTCAAGCCATTTACCTGGGACTTGTTTAAAAAGCAGTTTCTGATCCTTGAACCCAAATTCCGTATTTCTCCCAAACTACTGAGATGACAATGCTGCTGCTAGTACTGACACTATGCTTTGAGAAGCAAGGTGGTGGCTCTCAGCAGTGGTATATGGGGCACATCAGCACTGTCTGGACCTTTTTTAAATGCCTGATACAGGATTCCACACCAGATAAATAGAATCTGAATCTGTGTGGAGATTGACCCAGGTGTTAGTTGGCATAAAACTACTCCAGCTGACTCTAACCTAAACCTAAAAGTAACATCATACAAAAAGTACTTAACTGCCGGGCACCAGAAGCCCACACCTAGCTAATCCAGCTGAGATCTGAGGATCATGATTTGAAGCCAGCCCAGGCAGGAAGGCCCACGTGACTAACCATCAATTAATCATCCAAAAAGCCAGAAGTAGAGCTATGACTCAAGTGGTAGAGCACTAAACTTGAGCACAAGACTCAGGGACAGTGGCCAGGCCCTGAGTCCATGCCCCAGGACCAGCACAATCTCTTCATCCTATAACTCAGCAGGCTAGAAGACAGATGTTAGGGAATTTTTAACAGGAGGATACTAGCAGACTCCTATTCCTGGGGAGGCTAACTTGAGCATTGCTAGTAAACCCATCTAATCAATAAGTATTTGTGGAATTCCTGATAAATCCTAGGAAGCTTGTTGGACATCTGGGAAATACCATGGAGACAAAAGCAGATTTGGCCTTCACTGTCATGGTGCTAACACTATGATAGGGCAGTATATCATTCAATCCCCCAAATGCTAGCCATAGTGCTACAAAGGAAAAGTATTGCGTGTAATGAGGACATGAAGCAGAATGGCAATCTCACTTTAGAAACCAGGTGAGCCTATGATATTATTGTCTGGCCTATGATCAAGGAATCATAGTGTGTGTGTGTGTGTGTGTGTGTGTGTGTGTGTACGTGTGTGCATACCAATACTAAGTCTTGAACTCACAGTCTAGGTGCTATCCTTCAGATTGTTCACTACAACTTGAGCTGTGGCTCCATGTCAGGCTTTTTGGTGGTTAATTGGAGGTAAGATGTCTCATAGGCTTTCCTGCTCAGGCTGGTTATGAATCATGATCCTCAGATCTCTTGAGACTGGGCTCATGGACAGTTACCAGGCCCTGAGTTCAAGGCACAGGACACAGACACAGACATACACACAGACACACACACACACACACACACACACCACCTAAAGAGACTTGAAACAGCCTTTGCCCATGCCATAATCGAGAACAGTTATCTGGGATCTTCTGAGATGGGGCTAGAGCAGGAGTGGTTTTAAAAGCTCCCCAGATGATCCCAAGATGGAGCCACCACTGAGCCCCACTGATTGCACATGCGCAGTAATCAAGTATGGCAGTCCCCGGATCTGCAGCCTCCCTTCCCTGGACAGTGGTTGCTTACAAACACAGGAATCAGAATCTGCATGGTAAGAAGATCTCCAAAATGCACTTTCTGGTTAGAGAAACTGCTTCAGAACTTATTTTAAAAAAATAGCTCCTTGACTTGTGAAGAGTCACGCTCATCTGATTTTCTAGCTGTATGAAGCAATTTCAACATAAACAAAAGTTGTAAGAAGTCATTTTGCAAGAGCTGCTTTTCAATTTCCCTCCTCCAAGCCCAGGAGAGCACAGGTTCAGGGTGGAAACGCTGAGGGAGAAGTACATATGTTGATCATTATGGACATTTATGTGACCTTGCAGTCTCCCAAAGGCTGGGTACACTGCTCTGCACTCTGTGGGTGCTTAATAAATACCTGTTGGCTGCCTCACTTGCCCAGATGTAGGGGAAAAAAGCATATTTTGCTTGAAGTTGGAGGAAATGCATCCACCTTCCCATTGCACACCCGTTCAGGCACGCAGGCACAGGTCTGCTTGTGTCCAAGCTTTGGAAGTCCAGAGCAGGAGGAATGGAAGGCGAGAGGCAGGCCAGAACAACAGCAAGAGGCAAAGCAACAGGTTGCAAGGAGCACAGAATGTATTTCTGTACCCATGGCATGAAATAAACAGAAGAAAAGTATGCCAATCACTGCATAATGAATTTACTTCTGGCTGCCAAAGTTGGAGCCACTGAACAATGAACAATTTGAGCAGCTTCTGTTTCCACAATGCAGCCTTGTGAATGTCCACAGGCAGAAAATTCTGCCTACCATGCACTGGGCATTTTTCTTTCTCAGTTGTCCTCTAGACCTGGGTAGCAAATTGTGGACCTATGAAATATTTCATTTCAGGGCTAAGGAAAATGAACATTTCTTTGATTCTCCTGTCTAGTATACCTTTTGAGGATGATAGGATATTTTTTTTTCTGGAACTCAAGCAAAAGGGTATGTCCCAGACTGTGGCAGTTGTCTTGCTAGCTGAATTTTGACATTTAAAAGAGTTTCAAGAGTGTCCCTGCCAATGCAACCATCTCCTAGGCACAGCTTGAGCATCATCAGGCTGCCTTTGAGAGTCAGTATGGGTTGGCTAACTTGACAAGTCATGTCAGGATTGTTCATAAATAAGTAGTGACAAGACTAGCATAGGATATCAAAATAGAAGCCCATACTGTCATTGGGTATGTATGCTTTATGTACCAGGTAGCCTCTCAAGATTGTCCTCATACTGGCATTGTGTGAAGCTGAGGACTATTGACTTCTTCAGACAAAATATGGGGTATCTAAATGAATGGTATTTATTCAGTAAAAGATGAAGCTTCATTTTAATTACTGCTCCACAAAGTTTCTTCCACATCAAGAAACTACTTCAGTCACAGATTGACATGGGCCTTTGGCAAAGTCTGTTTCCTAAACCCTTAAACAATTTCAATCACGGGCATAGGACGTTCTTCACTTAGTTCAGTCTTCTCATCTGAATAGATGGTGGCTAGATTTTGTCATCTGTGGTAACGTTTCTTTCTCCCTCCTTTCACAGCTTGGAGACACATAAGACAGAGGCTCCTTTGGTTCAACAAAGAACTTGAGTGGCCTTGTAGACAGTTCACAAGGGTTATGAAGAAATCACTTTAACTCCTTTTCTTTTAACAGTCCCAGGGTTTTTTTTTATTGCTATACCTCTATTAGTTAAAAAATGAATTTCAAATACATGTAAATGTAGGCACAGGTTATACATCCAAAGTACTAGAAGTATGTATATTAGATGTAGTAGTTTAACTTCATTATTTTAAAATAAATATGGCACGGTCACTATTTTCATTCTGTACCAAGTAAACCACCTTCTCCATCTCATTTTGGTGAATATGCCCTTCCTTGTACTCCATTCCTGGATCTTACTGAGGAGATACACTCAGAGGTAGCAATGAAACTGCTGTTCTCTGATCTGTCTCATGACATTTTGTTTTCCCAAGTTTCCTTTCCTTTACAGAATGTTTCAGGAATTCTCAACATTTCACATCTATGAACCTTATTTTATAGGTATGTAATTGCCTTGGTTTCTCAAAAAATAAAAAAAACCCTAGATCTTCCTAGATTCAATAGAATTGAGTTGAGACAGTATGATAACCAACACTGAATTGACAACAAAACATTTTTTTTCTGTCAAACACTAGCTTCTACTTTCTTTCTGGCCAATAAATTATAAAGAGTCAATGTTTATTAATGTACAAGCCTAAATTCCACTTACTTTCCTTGTTCAGTACGTGAGGGCTCAATACAAATGGAAACCAATGCTCAAATGTACTGGATGACCACAGACAAGCATGGAGCAGATTAGGGACAAGTAAAAAAAGGTCATGCCTTGGGTTCTCGGACCATGGACAGTCCAAGGTCTTCATTAGTGTATGAGGTTCATAAACGAAAAGTCACACATTAGCTGGTATCTTCCCGTCCATTCGCGATGTGGAGGTGCTCCGGTCAGAGGAGATAGCCTCACACAGACCTGGCTGATTGCATCTGCTGAAGGGAATGAGCAGGGGCAGGGAACCTTTGTCAGAAGGGTGGGGTCCAAGGAGACCACAATTTTCCCTCTGTGAAGGGATATCGTGTATAGATGAAGGCCTTGGCCCTCTTCTCCCACCAGGAGGATGAAGAAATGGGCTAAAATTTGGTTGAGTGTTCCCTCTCTCATATCCTCAGGGACTCCGCAACAAGCGTCACTTAGTGGTGTTAGGTCTGAATCCTTCCTAGGGTTAAGCAGCACTGGTTCCAAGATAGAAGCTCGCTGCCACACAGGGAAGGTTCTGGTTCCAGAACATCTCATGGAAGAGCACTCACTGGTTCCACAGCACACAGAGGAGACAAGAAGCAAAGCCCAGCCACACTGATCACCTCCAAATGACCCAAGAATGTCTTGGCCCATGAAAGCACTAAACAAATACACAGACTAAATGAGTGTACATAAGTCACCAGATGAAAGACTCAGAACTCTTCCTCTGCCAAACAAACCTTTCCTCTGAGATCATAAGTCTTGAAAAACATGCTATATTGTTCTAGCGCATCTTCACATAATTCTATAAAATATAGCTAATTGGTCTAGACAATAGAAGTGTAGATGTGTATCAAGCAATCATTACCTGCATTTGATCAATGTGAATTTGCACAAGCTTTTTCATCCATGGATCTTGGGGGTATTTCATTTACATTAGGGTAAAAAATAAATATTAGTACTTACCATATTCTTCCTCTTAAAATAACTGAGATACATGTTGATGTAGTCTACTATAAATTGTAGCCAGTTAAACCAGAGTCTCATGCATTCACATGCCATCAATTACATACAAGTTAAAAACTCATAAAACTACATATGAAAGATTATAGTAGACTTAATAGTTAACAAACCATGTTGGACTCTTTTCTGAATGGTGATTAGCTGCGGAATTGCTTTGCATTTTATGCCTTGTACCTGCAATGAAAGAATCTGGCACTTTTAACCTATTTTAAGGATAAAATACAAACTTGCTAGCATGTAGAGATTTATATAAGCAGAAAATCAGAGTGGGCTTCCCACATATTCCATCTTTCTTACTCTCTCTGACAACTGCTCAGACCTAGGAGATATAAATGACAATAATAAGTAACTCAGAGGCACTGTTTTTCCAAAAATATTACAACATCATTTCAGAGAAAAAGAGCTCATCTTTCTTTTCCATGCAAATATTTTCTTTTGGGGATTTTTCTCATAATGGACAAAATCTTCATTTGAGAGTGTCTACTGGGGCCTCTTTGGCTGATGCTTTGCTTTCTTTACAGCTTCTAAATATACCCAAATAATCACAACAACCCAGGGGGGAAAATAAGCTCTTTAGCATCCTCCTGCTATGATTCTGCCTCACAGTAAGGCACTGACAATGGCCACAGGAAAACCTAGAAATCTATTTTTTGCAGAACCTAATAATGATCTGGTACTAGTTTTTTTTTCATATATAGTTTTAAGACCTTATGTTGAGACATGCAGCTTTCATTTCCCTGGAGGAAAATAATATTCCTTTAGAAAAATTCTTAGGTCAAGTCCATGTGTATTTTGGAATGAATCAAAAGCTGAGGAGGGGGGGAAACATTCTGCAGGGGGGGAAAGCACAGCCAATTATTAGCAAGTCCTTTTGGAAAGGGACTGGTGTGGAGAGAGATTTTCCTGACTGTATGTGGAGTTCACGTGCTAGTTCCATGAGATGTTAATAGGAGTGTCACAGTCAAATGTATTTAAAAAGTAACACAATTTGTATCTCCATCACAGAAAGTAGCAACAGACATTAGAAAACCAGAAGAAACTATTTTTTTAATCTCATTATTCTCAAAGTAATGAGATGTGGAGAGCCTTGCTGCCCCAAAAGGATTATCTGTCAATATCTGGAGATAAGTGGGACAGAAAAGTTGGGAAACATTTAGTATGGGTTTGGTTTTGGAGGAGGGCTGCTACTGGGACTTGAACTCAGATACTCAAGCTCTCAGTTGGCTTTTTTAGAAATACATTTTTTATTGTAAAGATACTGTACAGAGGGGTTACAGTTACATGAGAAAGGTAATGAGTACATTTCCTATTGAGCATTGTCATCCCCTCCTTTGTTTTTCCTCTACTATCTCTTCCCTGGCTTTTTCTGCTCAAGGCTGAGCTCTACTTCTGCCTTTTTGGTGGTTAATTGGAGATAAGAATCTCACCGGCTTTCCTGCTACCTCTGGCTTGGAACTGTGATTCTCAAATCTCAGTTTCCTGAGTAGCTAGGATTATAAGTATGAGTCACTGATGCCCAGTGACAATGTTTTAAAAAATATTGAAATTAGGGGCTAGGGGCTAGGAAGTTGGGTCAGTGGTAGAGTGCTTGCCTCGCATGCATGAGGCCATGGGTTCAATTCCTCAGTACCACATAAGCAGAAAAAAGCCAGAAGTGGCACTGTGGCTCAAGTGGTAGGGTACTAGCCTTGAGCAGAAGAACTAAGGGACAGCGCCCAGGCCCAGAGTTCAGCCCCCACAACTGACAAACACATATTGAAATTATGATTTAAAAATATGATACCTATGAAAAATATTTAAGTTTATAGCCAGAAATCTGTGTGGCTGCAAAATAATGGAAGGGACTCATGGATTAATTGAAGGTGACTCACATATCACCAAGTGTGAAATGTACCACTCCCAAGGGGAATGGTTACCCATGTGAAACTGAGCCCTACAGAGACCAAAAACCACCAGGCAGAGCCAACTGTTCAGAAAACACATTGTATCCATGTGTTGTTCCTCATTCTTATAAAAGTTACATCTGACACAAAATTGTGTTCAAACCCATTATTGAATATTAGACTAGGCCATCTAAAATTGATGGTTTTGCAAATAAAAAAGGTCATGTTTTAGCAAATTTGTAGTCTAATCTACCACAGGAAAAGCACATTAGGTAAAAGATAGGGTAGTCCAGAGTTTTAAGAATTAAATAAGAACCCAGTGTCAATGGCTCAAAAAAAAAATGGCTCATTCCTATAAACCTAGCTACTTAGGAGACTGAGATCACTGGGTTGTGATTTGAAGCCAGCACAGATAGGAAAGTCTATGAGACTTTTATCTCCAATAATCTACCTTCTCCAAAGCTGGTTCAAATGGTAGAGTGCTAGCCTTGAGCAAAAAAAAAAAAAAAAAGAAGCCCAAGGACAGCACCAAGGCTCTGAGTTCAAGCCCCAGGACCAGTTCAAATAGTAAATAGATAATGATGGTTCCACTAATTAACTTGATTTTACTATGGACACAAGTAAGGAACATGTATTCCAGATGATAGAATTAATTGGCCAGCAGATACATTTTTAGTTGGAGGGAAAGTCTAGGTTTTCTTGTCTTAAGTACATATGATACCCAGACTCCACACATTCTTACCCAAAAGCTGGGCTCTACTGGCCTTGAGAGTAGTTGGAACTGTGTATTTTAGATACTTCTCTCCACAATCAACTTTTCTTTTGGCTGGTCCTGGGCCTGGAACTCTGGTCCTGGACACTGCCCCTAAGCTTCTAGGCTCAAGGACTCTACCACTTGACCTACAGCACCACTTCAGTCTTTTTCTGTGATTAATTGGAGATAAGAGTTTCATCGTCTTTCCTGACTTGTCTGGCTTTGAACTGCGATCCTTAGATCTCAGCCTCTTGAGTAGTAGAATTATAGGCCACTGGCACTCAGCCACAGTCAACTTTTAAAGCCATCTTGATTGACCTAACAATCTTTTCTGCCTTCTATCGTAGCTTGATACCCAGTTGGCATTCGTTTATGATGATCTTCCAGAGAATCTGTAGTTAACTTACAAATATCTTTCAGGAATAAGATGTAACATATTAAATTTCTTTTAACCCATACTCAAAATTATACTTGATAGCAAGAGCTTCCAAACTATCCATTTTGAAATACATTACTCTATCTCTTGCTGCTATTGTTTGAAATGATACAAACACAAATTGATTAATACATTGAACAGCCCTGATGATGTCACATATATGTCTCAGGAAACAAGAGTGGTTTGTTAATAGTATATGAAGATTTATTTATCAATCTATACTTGTTAGTCTGGAAGGGAAAAAATATTTCACAGTGAGCTCTGCACTATTTCTCCTATAATAAAGAATCTTCAATCGGTGGATCATAACATTGTGCCTCTTTGCTACCCAGCTGCAAGTCATTTTCAAAGAATGTCCCAAGTTTGTTCCAAATATGTCCAGCTGGGCTCGCTCGCATACCACTCCAATAAACAGTGCTGACCAAGCGTACGGCCTACCCAAATATACTACAGGATGAACAGTCATCCACCTTTTCATGTTCAGAGTTTCCTGCTGTATAATGTAGATCTCCTTGTCAAGCTTTTGAGTCCAAAAATGTTTTGTTTGTTAATTTATTTTACTGCATTTATCTGTATTCATTTACTCCCCCACTTAAAATCAATTTGAGATATATATTAGTGTCAACTGGAGAGCTTTCTTACTACAAATGATATGGTACCAATACATTGGGTTGAACACCACTCATATCAAGGACAGGGGTATTGTATCAGTCTGTGCTGTCTTTGTTGTTGTTGTTGTTGATTGTGGGGCTTGAGCTCTGGGCCTGGGCATGGTCCCTCAGTTCTTCAGCTCCAGGCAAGCTCTCAACCACTTGAGCCACAGTGCCACTTCCGGTTTTCTGATGGTGTATTGGAGATAAGCGCTTCACGGACTTCCTGCCTGGGTTGGCTTTGAAATGTGATCCTCAGATCTCAGCCTTCTCAGTAGCTAGGATTACAGGCATGAGCCACTGGTGCGTGGCTCAGTCTTTTCTGTCTTATTGGATGTAAATAGGTCTTCTAGGATAGTGACAACCTCATTAATACTATATTTGTGTCCAAAGACAAAAGCTCACAACTCAGGCATCACACTGCTATGGAAGCAGGAGCTAATTCTTAGTTGTGCCTCCCACCCTCAGAAGTCACAACTCCCTGCCGCCCATCTGAGCAAGTTGCCCTGAGGATATGCAATGTGCAGTGATTACTGGAAGCCTTCCAAGATTTGGTAAAAGTTAATTTTCATAAAATGTTAGTTTTCTCTTTTCCCATTAATCATCCTCTCCAGTTATATGACTTTTTAAATGTCATTAAGTTTGTTCCTTGGGCAAATAAATCCATTTCTTCACATAATCACAAATAGAACTTGAATATATCATATTAGAAAATATCTCTTATCTTGAAAGTAAAATTAAATAGTGTGAAATTAGATGGAAAAGTTGGTGTATAAAGCTTGTATATTCACTTATGAGACATACACACAAGGTTGAAAACGTCATTCTCCAAAAGATACAATACAAAACATAGGGTTGTTGGGTGCTGGTGGCTCACGCCTATATTCCTCACTACTCAGGAGGCTGGGATCTGAGGATCATAGTTCAAAGCCAGCCTGGGAAGGAAAGACTGTGAGACTCTTATTTTCAATTAGCCAGCAAAAAGCTGAAAGTAGAGGTATGGCTCAAGTAGGAGAGCGCCAGCCTGGGTGAAAAATCTAAGCAAGAACAAAGGTCTGAATTCAAGTCCCAATATCAACACCAACAAAAACTCAAAAGAAAACAAAAACAAAGGTTTCTGGGAGAAATGGAGTTAGGGACACAACACTCAAAAACTTTATCAATATTATATACATATATATGTATATAAAGAGAGATGTATACATATGAACCTAATAAAATGGTAGCACCATTTTATACACATGGAATGATTAAGAAACAACAATAAGTGGCATCTTACCTTGAATAATGCCTTGAAACTTACTTGTGGAGTAGGCATTAGAAGGGCTATGGCTACAGTGTTAGCTACTAATGCGTAGCTCTCACTGGAGTAGCTCACAGGTATACAAGGTTGTGCAAGTATGAGTTTTATGTGTTTTGACCGAAAGTCACTTGGTTCAGCTGGGTTCAGTTTTCTGCATTTGTAACTAATGTTTCATCAAGAGAAAATGGCACAGATGCCAACGTGAAATTCTGATCATACACATATTGCCTATACTTTCAAACCAGGCATTGTAGGAAGAATTGACTGCTCACTTTTCTCCTTAACAACCCTTTGAACTAATAGTATGCATACCAGTCCTGAATTTCCATAGAGGTCAAGAATTCACAAAAGTCATACAAAACGCTAAATATGAGAGGGAGCTGTGCAGAAGGTTCTAGATTTTCAGATAGGTCTATAAGCCTCACTTTCAATAGTCATTCATTCCTCTGAGCCTCAATATCCAAGTTTCTAAAAATAAAGTTGCTTCGAGGACTAGGTAAGATAACCCATCTTGAAGCTACCTCGACTAGAGTTTGAACAGTAGCTTTTCAATGTCAATCCAGACACAGATTGACTCACAATTGCAAGGGAAACATCCTTTACTTTCCAACACATAAGGGACCCCAGCTGAGAACATCCTCGGCTGCCTCAACATTAAATGGTCATCGAAACAGCTGGGAAAATACCGAAAAAGTAGAAAATAAACATGCAAACATTAAGGTAGTTTAGAGACACAGGCCATTGTCGGGGAAGACAGCTGCTTCAACCAATCCAGCCCAGAGAGAATTTCATTTCCTCTCTTGAGATTTCGTGAGCTTTCGTCTCCTTGGTTTCTTGTGTTACTGTCTAGAATGTCCCACTTCCTTGTCTGAAAAAGAAGATTGTCTCCAGAGTCTAAAAGATTATTCTTGCTCAATCCACTCTTCCGGTCATGGCATTTGAGAAAGCTTCAGAGTCATCTGACTTGGGTTTTCACTCTTCTCCTAACTCTGCCAGGAATGATGACCATTTGTTTCTAAAGTCCAGACAGGCAGACAGACAGACAAGGTCACACTATAAACTCCAAGATTTGTGCTTGAGACTCTGGGTTTAAGACATACCTATATCTGAAGAAGGAGGCAGATCACAAGAACTTAGCAACATGGATCATGGAAATGCCTTCAGAATTTCCCCTATTAATTTGCCCCTTTCCATCAGGTATTAAAATTCAGACTCTCGGGGAGATTGTCCAACCAGGAAAGCAGTCAGACAGCCTAAGTCTGCCTGCTGGTTTTATTTCTCATTACAAACTCATTAAGTGACCTCAAATTTACAGGTTTTTATTTATTTATTTTTTAATTGCTACACGGAGCTGGGAGCCAGTGGCTCATGCCTATAATCTTAGCTAAGTAGAAGGCTAAGATATGAGGATCATAGTTTGACGTCAGCCTGGACAGGAAAGTGCACAAGACTTCCAATTAGCTACCAAAAAAATCTGGAAGGGAGGTATAGCTCAAGTGGTACAGCACTGTCTTGAGCAAAAGAGCTTAGGGACAGTAACCAGGTCTTGAGTTCAAGCCCCAGAGAGCACACACATGCAAAGAATTGTTACACAGAATTGTACAGAATTGTCACATAGTTGCATTGTACACATGACTGTACATACTACAAATGTATGCTTGTATATACACAATATGTCTCATTCATTGATCTGAGTTCATAACTCATACATGATCATTAGACTATGTACAGGAGCAAAAAAGTGGTTGGCTATGTTATAGAAGTGTAAAATAAGGGTGTGGTTTGCCTAAATAAACTCAGGCCACTATTATTGAGGTAGCATCTCCAGCAAAAATTGTCCACTGGAGAAATGCAAATGAGAGGCTATTTAGAAGATCTTCACTCCTTTCTGACAATGGCATAGTTTCAAAACAAGTAGGAAATACCCTAGGCATAAGCATAGGCATGTTCAACCTCAATTTGTTGCAAAAGGTCATTTTATCAGATTAGATTGGATTTTTGGGCATTTATCTCACTTAGGCCATTTGATCATTGCAGCCCACTAAACTAGACCCAGCATGTTTCTCAACTTACTCATGAAATGATTTCACAACTCTGCTTCATTTATTGCAGGACTGTCAAGCATGCAAGGGTTTGATGGCTTGCCCCAGATCAGATAGTGGAAATCTTATGGCTACCAACATCCAAGTCTTTCTTACATTTAGTCCAGAATTTGTTGTTTTGTCACATAACTCCAACTTGCAGGAGCTACCCAAAGGCCAGCAGCAAATCAATGAAGAAAACAGGAAAAGAGACCTCAGGCTTCTGTCTCCCTCCTAGTCAAGGTTTAGGACTCCTAGACACAATCTAATGCTGATCTTATCACTGAGAATACCATCTCTCCTGAGCTTTGACGATTTCCAAATTGCTGGTGCCCCCAAACTCAGGACCCATACAATACCACAGGCTGGACCACATGAAACGCTGTTCCTAGAAAAGGGACTGAGGATCTGGCTCCAGTGAAATGTCCTGAGTTTATTTATCTTATTTATTGTATTATTGATACTATCAGGTAATCCTGGAGCCATCTTGGCTCTTTTTGTTGCTGGACACTGGGTCCTAAAAATGACCATAAGCTAACAAGAGTATCAAGATCATAAGGGATGATTATGTTAGATAGACTTGGATCCCACACGGCATCTCTCTAAGGGGTCCTTCCTCTCCTGACCTAGAACTGCCCATTTTGACTCTATGAGGTAAAGGTCCTTGAATAGTAAGCCCACCTGTCTGTATCCTTTCATCTCCCATCAGGATCTCAAGTCACCTCTGGGGTCATGGAGCCATCTTCAGAGCCTAGATTTACATTAGGCTAACTCCAAACATCTAACTATCAACTAGCCCAGGCAAATAGTACAAATAGTACCTCTCAAGTACCAAATATTTACCAAATACCAGGCTAGACACTTTCCTTGGAGTTAGTATATTATTTAGTCTTGACAACACCCTACCAAATAAGTAAAATCCCTGATTTACTGATGATGAAATTGAGCTTTGGAGAAAATAAAGATAGGCACCAGCCCAAAGCACATAGTTAGCACATAGTTAGCAGAATAGGTGCATCAGCATTCTGCCTCTAAGCTCCTGGGCATTATCATTTTTGCCGTGCATGCTCTTGGATCTTCTCCAATGTAAAGCCAGCCTCTAGGAAGAGAGATGTCAGTATGTTCAGGCAGGACAAGGTTATGTTCATGGTCATCACTAGTCATACTGACATGTTACTCTGTGCAGAAGAAGGAGTCCCTCTTACAGTCAAGAAATCAGAGACACAGGGCACTTCAAAACTACTGATCTCACTAGAACCTGGGCACACACAGAAACAAATACAACACTTCTACAAAGGAGGGCACCAGGCGTAGTAGAACCAGAGGAAGAAAAACCAGAGGGATCCATGAGGGGCTTTTCAAGTAAATTAGAACATAGATGGTGGGAACAGGGGAGAATCTGAGATGGAAATTCTCTAAATCTCTGGGACCAGTTGTAGTTCTGGAATGACTGGGGTTAGGGTCTAAGAGTCTAAAGAAATCCTTAAAGGCTCAACCTAACAAGCAAGGAAGATTCTCCAGGTTGCCTGAACTTTCCAGAACTTAAAGTGCCAGGAGTTGACTGAAAAGCAGTTTGTCTCTGGACCCAAGAGAATGCTAGGTTTCTCTACTTCAGATTTATTTCTATCTTTAAGAAAAAAATCAAACAATCTGATGTTCAAATATGTGCTTTGATCAGATTTCATCATCTTGTATTCAAACTCAGCACCTGGAAGGATTCCTTTTTTTGTTTGTTTGTTTTGTCGGTCATGGGGCTTGAACTCTGGGCCTGGGTACTGTCCCTCAGCTCTTCAACTCAAGGCTAGTGTTCTACCACTTGAGCCACAGTGCCACTTCGGGTTTTCTGAGTGGTTTATTGGAGATCAGAGTCTCAAGGACTTTCCTGCCTGGACTGGCTTTGAACTGTGATCCTCAGATCTCAGTTTCCTGAGTAGTTAGGATTACAGGTGTGAGCCACCAGCTCCCAGCTAAG
This sequence comes from Dipodomys spectabilis, assembly GCF_019054845.1. Lineage (NCBI taxonomy): Eukaryota > Metazoa > Chordata > Mammalia > Rodentia > Heteromyidae > Dipodomys > Dipodomys spectabilis. Next base: position 3,327,945 of record NW_024870738.1, read on the forward strand.
AATTCATATTCATTGTTTACAGTTTACTCAACTCAGTGGCTACTGTGTTGTGCTAATCAAAATGAATTCCAAGATATGGAAATGAGAGGATTTTCTTTGCTGTTGTTGTTTTTAATGCACTGTATGAAGTTATTTCTTTTTTTTTCTTTTTTTTCCTTTGGTTTATCCCCTATGTCACTATATTTCATTTTGGTACCTTGTGTCTTGTATATATGTTTATGTGATTTGGGAAAAGGACAGAGAACAACAAAATGGTGAGACAAAGTACAAAGGGGGAACCAATGCAACAGTGATACTCACAAGACAGTATGTTGGACATGAACTTTACAAATGAGGGGAGTTGGGGAGAGGGAAAGTAGGAGAAAAATGAGGGAGTGGGTAACAATGTTCAACAAGAAATGTACTCATTATCATACATATGCAACTCTAACCTCTCTGTACAATACCTTGACAATAAAAATAAATTTTTTTAAAAGAAAGATTTCCTTTCAGAGTCAGCCATCTTGTAAAATGCAGATGTTGCCTGTGGTGCTAAGAAATGTAGCAACATAAAGTTGTATATACATGAGCCATCTATACACCACAGAGATGAACTCCAAGGAAGAGTTTGCCAGTCCAGCCAGCAATTCTACCTCTCCTACATTTCCCTGAAGATCTGGATTTCTCTACCCAATCATAGTGTGCCACAAAACAGATGAAGGAGTTGCCACATGGTCTGTCCTCCCAGATTGCTCAATTTGGAACATTTGTTATTTTACCATACACTTCAAAACCCCTATCTGACCTTGGGCATGAGAAGATGTGGCTAGAGCCAGCTACAGCTTCCATTTATGGAACAAGGGAATTGAAAAGCAAACAAACAAAAAAGAAATACCAAGAAAGTTTAAAGAGTCTTCTGAAACCATCTTGATGCTGAATATTGAAATTTAGAAAAAGACAAGGGCTGTATTGACTCAAGAATCACTGCCACTTAAATCCACTGCATTTATGCACGCGTCTGCCTGCTTCATATACATACTTCGCTGCATTTCTCCCTAGATAACGAACATCTTGAGATCTTCAAACACTTTACAGTGATCAAATGGAAAGGGAGGGCTGCTTCTTTTGAGAATCTGCACAGCTGCTGCAGCAGAATTGTTTTTATTCTCCCCCTTTACTGGGTTCTCTCCCCAGCAGCTGTCTTTGTTTTTTGTTCATGGGCTCCCCCACTTCCCCTCCCCTAACCAGCTACAAAGTTGGGGGCCCATGCTGAGATACAAAGCAGTACTTGTTATAAATTTGAGCAAATCTGGGCTAATAGCCAAATTTAATTCTAAAGACCCATTTTGAAGACTCAGCATTAAAATGGAATCTACTATAGGTCTGCCTGTTTCTAGGACACCGTGTCCTTATTGGGGGTGGGGGCTGCTGCATTTGTTTCTATTGGCCATTATGTTCTGAAGACTTGACATATATTGAAAATAGTGTCTCAGAGAGTTAGAATATAAAGAGATTAGTTTGAATGAATAATTTATGATTAGATGAAATTTTAAACTCAACAGATGTTCTGGGTGTCATATTGTAATTCTTGTATCTTTCAAACAACCCGAGACAAAGAATGAATTTTTTTATGTTGTTTTATTTTTCAAGAAATGCCAGCCTACAAACCTTAATATATTAGGAAGAAATCCATTAAAAAATCTAATACTGGGAAAGAAAAACTCATATTAGAAAGAAAAAATTGCTTAAGATCATAAGTCTTTTCAATGATCAGATTATTCCCCAAAACTGACTCGAAAGAATACTTTGAATAAGCTTTGAAAATACCATGGACAACTCCTTTATTATTGTTATGTTGGTAGTTTTGTAAAAATACCCTTTTGTGTCCTACAGTCATACTCAGAAAACTTCTGGAATGATGGCCATAAAAGCAAAACCACAGACTTGAGAATTATCTAACTTCAATCAATGCACAAAAGAGTTACATGGCTTGTCTGCTTCTACAACTCCTATTAGTTCTACAGCCCAGTTGCAGATCAATTAGGATGTAAAGCTCATAATATATCCTTTTGTGCTC